>NW_019417464.1:0-83964 GCF_000390285.2 Anoplophora glabripennis | reverse complement strand
CAACCCTACTAATAATATATCTGTACATAAATAATACTTCTAGTTGGCACGAATGGTTATTAACCTCTACCGCGCAGACGTCAGCCGATGTGACGTAGCCGGCTGAAAGCTATGCCGATCCTGCTCCAGTCGCCATCTTGAATTGTGGAGCAGAATCGGCACAGCTATTCTACTGCCTCTTATTGACGGATGGTGGAATGATTGGAACAAAAACATTTTCTTATGTTATATAGATACTAAATGTTCGGGAACATCGTAGGGAAATTAAAAAGTATTAATAATTGTTGATTTAGTGAACATTCAAAAGAGAAATATCCAAAAAAGACGAAAAGTTTTGGATTAAATTAATATTAACAATGAAAATTGTTAATGAATCGAAAAACTTCTACGATGTTTACTGAGTTATGTTTTTGTGAACCTCTGTATAAAAGTCGATTCGTTGAAACCTTTGAGTTATGTTTCCGGCCAGTTAAAAAAAGTGGTTTCTCGAAATAAAAAGTTTTTGTTGCCATTCAGCGTAAGAATTTCGTATAAGGTATACATATACCTTCAATCAGCTATGCTTGCTCCATATGATTGCCTTCTATCTCTTCTTTTCGGCTTAAGAGACTCAATGCGACCTCTATAATAGATAAATAACTATTGTAGTATAATAGTAATTTATTTGTTAGTTCTCGGAACGGATCGACCAAAAAGTAAATTATTTCAGTCAACACTAATTTTATGGAAAAGTTAAGAGTTCCAAGTAGGTTTAGCGACGCTACAAGGCCGTCCTTCGGGGAAGGCCCCATGAAATTTAGCAGTATTTTTTAACAAGTTCACTTAGACCGTCGGGGCCATGTGTTGAGCATCTGGTATAAAGAGAAAAATCGATATTTCTAATAACGCGCGAAATGCATTTGAAAGAACACGTAGGAATTCCAAGATATTCAAATAAGTTGTTAAATTTATAACAATTGGAAAAGAAAGATATATGAAATAGCTGGTTTTAGGTGGGTTTTCCAAGCTATAAGAATATATTAAATGAGATTGACTAATCCGTCCCGTATTGCTACATGAAGTGACTAGAGGAAGGCTAGGGTTACTTATAAGTTCAATTAGTCACAGAACTATTTATATAAATGTAAGTCCAGTTAATTATCTAATTAACTAGTATCATGGTATAGTTATACCAAAGCGTCCCGATATTCAGGGTTCCCGCCAGTAAGATAAGAACAGAAACGTCTGGACCCAAGAAACGGGCGTGTCTAATCGAGGTGACGAATGCAGGAGAAATCTCCGAAAAAAAGGGCAGTTTTTCCTTGGGTTCCACATCGAGCAGTCTACTTAGTTTTAGAGTCTCGGGTTAATTTAATAATGGATAAAGTCATTCCAAATTTTGCTATGGATCGCGCATTCCCTGAATTTCCGTACGTTGTCTCGTGTCAATAAATTAATAATTAATTTTTCGAGCCCGTTGTGTTGTTATTTTGTTTGTTTGTTTTGTTTTTATTGTTAATAAAACCCTTCCTGGAACGTTCTGGTGTTTTCTTGTTCTTCCAACTTAAGTGTCACCCTATGCAACCAACTACTGGATTACCTTGTGCATGAGCGACATACCGTAAGTGTCTGGTATTCATTCTCTGAACATACAACATTTCTAAGTTCCCACGTATTAATGAAAGTATAATGATAATTATAAACTCCCTTTCGAGACGTTAATAGTAAACTATTTTGCAAATTAATATCGTTAGATAGATAAATGAAGAAATAACACCTTAGGTTACACTATTGGTTGCATTTCTACCTTGAAAAAACTCGTGTCCCCAATTTTTCCCCCACCTAAAACTTTTTTTCTACATTCTTCACATAAGAAAGCATTGTTTAAATTATTTATCCGAAAATAAAATTTTTCAAAATTCTGGATTGGCGTTACCTACCCCTTAAGGAGGTTTATCGGGTACGTCGAAAGTCAAATGAGAGTTTATGTAGATTTGCTAATGACTAAAGTAGTAAGCATTTAGATTTGGCAACGCTACACTTGGCTGGCGCGCTCGGCTCGGCGTTCGCTCGCTCGTGTTCGATCTTTCTGTTTGTTTGGATGCCTAAGCTTGAAAAGTTTTGATAGTTTTTTTTTCCTTAGGTCGAATAAGTCATTAGATCTTACTTTATTTACTTTATCTTCCAGGGTCCCCCACAGGAAGAACTACATGGGACCAAATCAGGACGTCTACTTTCATTATTGACGGCGAAACGAGAGACTTGATAATTGAAATTTATAGAAAATATGCTCCTCCTTAGGTCACCAGTAACAACATATTGTCGACTGTCTGTCAGCTATGGTAAAGAAAGTGTTGTGTTTAGTCGATAGCTTTTATGTATTTTTTTCGGGAAGATACCAAGCAAAATGTATAGATATTGTAACCCTTTCTTTGGAATTAATCCCCTTTTTTTTTGGCTAGTTAGCTTTTCAGTGGAGGCGTGGGTTCTTAAAACAAAAATAAACAAATTAACAAAACACAAGAAAATTAAACGGATTTTAGGGCGCCAAGTGATTTCAGTAATTTCTAAGTACCCTCAATCGAAAACTTTATTCGAGAACTATAATGAGGAAACCACTAAACATTCAATATAGATTTATTATAATATGATTTGAATATTTGTACAGGGTACTTTAAATTTAAATGTATATGGACACTAGTATAGGAAGACAAAACATTATATAAATACACATCTAAAAAAAAATATATGCCAAAGGACCCTTGCAAAATTGTAACCGACAACTGTTTCAAATATGGTCGGGTAATGGAAATTCTTATGCTAAATAATCTGAAACTAATTTTATATACAAAGGTGCCAACACTTATGGCTAATATTGATCTTTCGAATCGGTGGAAAAAGAAAAAGGTTGAGTCTTGAACTATTAAATGCTTGGTACTTATCTGTGACGCCTTAAGATAGTAACAGCATACGCGATGAGGTGGTACCTTTTCTGCGGGACGAGGGATAGTCGCTGGCTGAGTAGATTGTATTTAAATCTGCAACGGTTTCTTTTCCGACCGATGACGAAACTCTGGCATACTAAAACTCTGGCTTATAGAACTCGCTGGGGGTGTTCTCCAAAAAAAATTGTCGTAGGACAAAAAACTACTACCTCCCAGGTAAAACGTCTAAAAGTGTAGATAAAAACAAATAAATAACGTTGTTCTGTAATGAGTTAGGACTTGAATTATATTTTTATAGAAATTTTGTGCACGCTTACCTCCAATGCCGAATTCCCTAACAATGGAGACGTAACAGACAAATATGGTTCAATTTAAAAGAAAATCTGGCACGCTCTTCAACTAAAACTTACTGAAACTAAACAGCGATGCCTTTTATTGCGAATCGTGGTTTTAATCCTTGCAAATCACGTATAATAATTAGCAATAGTAATTATTTTGCCGACACCCACGACAGCTAGCCATTTTACAAAACTCGAACAAAAACTCCACGAGAAACGCTCTTTACTCTACGCGAAGCGACGTTTTTCGGCAACCGATAGTGTTATCTTCCTCTTTTTTAAAAATTTAAATACAAATACCTTTCCACTCTCCCATAGATGTCCCTCAGTGTTCGAAAATATTATTTATATATATAAAAGCGCTTATTATATCAAGATATGTCTTAATGTTGAAGAGGCGTGGTGACTGAAAGTCATCGATGATAGCCAGTTGTTACGTAGAAGAATCAATTAAAATAAATTTGGGATTTCGAATCAAAATTTGCTGATAGAGTCAACTAAGGAAGCAATCTCAAACAATGCCATTTCCGCCACTGATATATCGTCTCCTACGTCGAGGAATTAAGAGTTGCCTAGAATTTCCACTGCGTTAATGGCAAAGTAGATGTATAAAAGCCAATTTCTTACATTTGAAATTATACAGGGTGTTTCTATTAAAACTTCCCACTTGGAAAATATTAAAAAAAAACTGAGACACGTCGATTTTACATGTTTCCATCCAGATTTCCCTGTAGGAAGGAAGGCGGTCTCCCAGTACGCCTACCCAAACATTCAATTTCCTCGGATGCTGCGTATGAGTTTCATGAAAAATGCTTGGATTTTCACTCCAGAAGCGGCAATTATGGCGCTTGACTCGACCATCCAGTTGGAACGTACATTCATCAAAAAATAGACTGAGTACAAAAAATTTGGATTACTTCGAGAACGATCACTCATTCCTTCACATAACTGTAAGCGGCGATCAATACCGTCTTCATTAATTTCTTGTACAAACTAATTATTTTCACTTTTTCAGCAATTGTATAAACCATATTCACGACTTGGAAATCAATGGACTTTGTGATCATTTTACGTGGTATTGTTTCGACGAGGAAATATTGTCTCGTTTAAAGTAAAAGTGATAGTCAAAACAAATTTTTTATCGAGAAATTCTTAAAGAATGTCTTCAGATAATGCTCGAAATGTTACAAAATGTTCGCTCGGAACTGGAGCAAAGATTTTATTATTGTATGGAAGCGAGTTGAAACCAATTTGAACACTTAATAAAACAACGAATAAAAGAATTTTCATTTAATTGCCAGTGTTGCGAGAAACAACTACTCCGCGCCCTCTGTGGGCGGCAGTCGTGCAACACATCCATATGAATGGCACAGTTGGGAGTCAGCACGACAGATGGAGCCATTTGCGCTCCGCGTACAAAATAATTTTCTATTCTCATAATTCAGTTTTCGATTTTTAATTTTGTTTTTTGTTTTTGTATTACTTATGTAGCTGTTTCTGTTATGTTTTTATGAAGATTTTTAGATATACTAATCCTTATGTGACTTTACCGTTTTGCTATTTATTGATGACTGACATTGTTTCTGATTAACGTTTGTACTTTTTGGTAAATTTTTATTTTTATTTTTACTTAATTTAAATGTATGTGCTTCTTGTGTTAATGAGTTTTTATTGTAGCTGTAATATTCATCCTGTAATTGGGTTTATCCCGCTGAGCGAATTAAAATGAAATAAATAAATAACATTTTCATTCATTGATATTTTGTCTTATTCTTTATTTTTTATTTCATATCCAAACCAAAATTTAAAAAGTCGTCGGTCATCGTGAGCAGAGTTGAAAAAGCTTTAAAATGAGGTGTTACTCAACATAGGGTGCTATTTAATGTTTAAGTGTATTTTACGCCCCTGTCCAAGGGGTAGCTCCCTAGACATCAAAATTTACACCATCATGTGTTCCGCTTGAAAAGAAAATCGATGTATCTCAGGTTTTCCTGTTTTTTTAATGCCGATATTTTGCATGTGGGAAGTTGTAATTGAAATACCCTGTATACAACGCTGCCACTTTACATAATTATAAATAAAAACAGTCTATTATAATTTTTATCTTGTAATAGATATTGATCTCAGAACTATTAAAGCGAATTGATTAGTTAGTTTAATAAGTGGTAAATTTAAAAACAGTTTAATTATTGCAGTTTCAGTCAAGATATTTGTTCTAATTAACAAGTATATGACTAATTAGCGCCAATGCGGGGTTCAATCAACTTAGAAGGATCATCATCATCGGAAGTACCTCCCTTACATGAACAATCTATCTTTGATCCATTTGTAGCAGTCCCCTGTTCTTTGTTGAAAAAAATATTTATTGCCGGAGTCGGTTGTGATTCACAGTAACTAGAACTTTCTGCATTGCGACTTTCACAGATGAAAAGAAGTTCGCTTTCACAGTTCAAGGCGCCCCATTGGCCACCGGGATACAACTGAAGACAAAATTGATTATCTCCGCTCTTTGGTTCTTGATCGTACCAGTTGGTGTAAACAATGGGTTGAAGTTTCGACCATGTCCACTTATTGGACTGTTTTACACCAGACGTCCAGTAGTAGTCATTAGAACCTTAAACATGTAAAATAATACATAGATAAATATAAAAAATTTTGACTTTATCAATTACACAGACGCACAAAAAAGTGGTATGCTATTTTAATAAGATTGTTATGTCCTGGAACCTGCTGAATACGAAGATTCCATCATTTTAGAGGAAGTGCCTCCCAAATTCTCAAAAAATTAGTAATTTGCGAATATGTTTAAGGATTGTAACGTCGTTGGAGAAGCTGATCCGTATATAGGATTCCATAACCCTACCCTCATGTTTTTTTAGCACAGTTTAGCACCGTTATTGAGAAAATGCCCACTCAATTAATAAAAAAGTTGTTTTACAAATATACCAGAGAGGTATCAGATTTAGGGTAAAGGTGTTCGATAGTTTTTTTAACCAGCACTTTTGCTTGTAGCGAACTTTCTTGTCTTCAGTAGATCTATTTACTGGATTTCTTTATATTTTTACCCCCAACTTTATATTCTCTTGTCAACATTCAGCAATAGCCCATTATCATATCCATATCCCACTTGTCCTGATGTATTTCTCCAGAGAGACCATAAATTTAAGATTCATTAGTTATCTGAAATTCTCCACCATTTTGGTGATGAGAGTTTTATAATTATTTGTGATAATCCAGAAGGCTTTGTTACATTTTTGAAGCTTCGCCATGTAGCTTTTTCAGTTTCTTTCACATTTATCCCCCATGTCATTCACCTTTGTCCAAAGCCCCAAGTTTTTTAGTCGTAATGATATTTGCTATCTCTATTGTCCTACAACCATAGCAAAAAGGGATACTTAGTAAATTCTGATTGCTGTCCCAAGATAGTAGTAAATAAATTCACCCCTTGTGCCCTGAATATACAGGGTCGGAAAGTCCCCATGATTCATCGGACGTTACGTGAGAGTGATAAAGTAAGTCATAGAAATCCGTGCGATAGAGAAAGATGGCTATAATGAAGGTGTCTAATAGTCACCGCCCATTTCGCCCTTCCACAAATAAGAAGTGGATCTTATTTGTGGAAGGGCGAAATGGGCGGTGACTATTAGACGCCTTCATTATAGCCATTTTTCTCTATCGCACGGATTTCTATGACTTTCTTTATCGCTCTCACGTAACGGCCGATGAACCATGGGGACTTTCCGACCCTGTATATCGTTTTTGTTTTCCAAGACATACTTTGTTACAGCTTTCAGTTTTGTTGAGTGTGATTTTGGAACTGAAGAATACTTACTACCGTTATGTAGCACAACTGCTTTCATGGTTCGTTTTGAGAAGTCGATGGATAACATCCATTCGGCTTTAAAAGTTATTTATTATCCCTTTAACTTCGAGACAATAATACATTAAAGTACCTTCTCCATTTGACGAAAATTTTTCCGAAAACTTCGGTTGATACACCGAAGATTTAATTCCATCTAATAGGAAACTTCTCTAGTCCCTTCTCTAACTAACTATTCAGCTCCGTCTTTTTCGTCTCTTTCTTCGTTTTCCCTCTTGAAAGTTTTCTTCTTTTTCAACTCCATTTTTAGTAGTTACTCTTGACGTGATTCTTTTTCTAAAAAACGTTCGTATCTTTGATCTGATGTACCTTAGCTTACTACGTTAGTCATAGAAAAGTTTCAGACTAGGAAAACAATATTCACAAGTAACCCATTTTTTGAAAATTTGGAGTATATTTTTTCGAAAATTGTGGGTGTTGGGGCCAAACAAGTTCGTATTCAGCAGGTCCAAAAACGTATCAAACGAACAGACCATTTTTTTTATGTCTGTATATTGGCGATTCCCTAAAACAGAAAACACCTTATTCTACTTCCAAATTCTAATACATACTCAAATTTTGGGTAAGATGTTTCGCCAAATTCGGTTATATGCTAAGTGCTGATTTGCCGTGAATATTACCAGGATCTCGGTTTTCTTAAAAGTTCATAAAATTACATCAAAGTTGCAAATTTTGGTGACCAACAATAGAAACGATAGTAACCGACATAAAACTATATTATTATTCATTCGTCTTGATAGGCGCCAGAGCTAATACTATGGATTTTAATTCTTTACAGAAAAGTAATAAAACTAAAATTAAAAAATTCTGTTTTTTTATATGACTGCAAATTCAAAACCAAAAGACATTAGTCAAATTTCTTCGGTAAATTTTCCCTACATTAATTTATCTTGTATCTCTTAAGACAACCGAGATCTCATTAATGCGATTCATAAAAACGATGATCAAACACTATATGTAATTGCGTAAATATAAAATATCAAAAATTAAATGTAGACTTATCTATTGAGACTCTATCACAAATAATAGCTCAAGAAACATCTATTCGTTAAGAATTTTTTTTCATGTTCTAAACATTATAGCCCAGAGAAATCATTTAATACACTAATACACAAATATTCCATTCCAACTTATATTTAACCAATTTTTCATAATACGGATTTTTAGAAAATAGGTAAAGAAAGAAAAATTATACATTTAATATTTGACTACCTACTTACCACGTAGGTTAATCATGTCGGTGACAATATCATTCTTGGCTTCATTAGGTATACTAAACAATTCCATTCCATACTGTCTGCATGTTTGGGAGGCTTTTCGTTGAGTTGCCTATATATAAGAATAATTGTTATATTGAATAAATTCTTGGAGCCTATAAAAATTGTATCAGCTTTTTAAAAATATAAATATGACTACTACAATATACAGGGTGTTATTTGAGTACGTAGCCAAACTTCAAGGCATGATATTTTAAGTGATTCCAAGACGAAAAGTTTATATAAACATAGGTCCAATAATGTTTCGTTTTCAAGATGTCAAACTTTTAAAAAAATCATTTCTTCGTGAAACTCTTAATAATCCTTTAGCCGATTTTATTGAAATTTGACAGTGTTATTTATAGCTAATTTTGCCCTAACTAGACTAAGTTAAATGTGGGCTACTGACTTTTCTAAAATTTTTAAATTTTTTTCGCATTAAGCAACTAAGAATACAACTTTTTTGTCTCTGATTTTTTTTTTCATATCTTGCTTCCTTTTGGGAGAAAAAAAATTAAATCACTGACGATGCTTATTCACTCTTATAAAAGATGTCTTATGGAACCATCTTTGACGAATGAAGTTGGTAACGATATGATCATTTGGCTAATAGTGTTTAAATTTAATGCAGTTTCAAAAACAGTCTAAAAATGTGGTGGTCATATGAAATATATATTTTACATACTTTAAATTTGCTGATCCGAACTTTGTTTCCACCAGCAATCGTCAAAGGCAGTAAGGGGTTTTCTGGGTATTGATCAGTATAATCTACAAAAATAGGTTGATTTACAAATAATGTAAAAATTAAAAAATATTAAAAAAATTGAACATTGAATTGTAACATTAACGAACACAATGAAACATAAACCCAATGTTCTATTATTTTTTGTCCTTTTGTTCATGTTCTGTTCTTAAGCTTTCTAATTTCTTTTTCCAATCATAACCTCCATATTTTTTTCTCTGATAATTCTTAGACTTTTTCAGATTTTCATTCTAGCTATAACTAAAATTGAATCCTATTCATTTAAATTCTTTCATTTCTCAATTATGTCCAATTAACTACTTGTATAATACGCATATATGCGATTAATTATATTATCAAGAATAATCTTACCTCCAAATTCAATAAAAGGAGTAACAGTTGGTCTTGGTTCAAATATAGATTCATTGCCATGCAATAAATTGTCTTCATACCGCTCACAAATAAAGAAAATTTTAACTTCACAATTGAAATCGTTCCAAAATAATCCTTCGTTTCTATTCAGTACAAGCTCTATACACATTTCGTTTACGTTATCTGGTTGACCTGGAAGCCAATTGGTATATTCTACAGTTCTTCCTGTTGAGAGCCAAACCAAATTTTTTCCATTAAGAAGTCTACAGCCGGATGTCCAAAAGTGGTCTCCTGCAACTATAAATCTTTGTTTTCTTAGATTTGTATAAATAATTGTTAAGTAAGTAATATGCACGGTGATTTGCAAGCCTCGTTACAAATTTTATCAATTGAAAGTAGATATTTTGGAACAAAGAAAATGTTATATTGACATAGATCCAATTTTATTTCGAAGTTATATCAATTCAAACTAATTAAAATTGAAATTATAATGATCAAGTTGAAAAATTCGAACAAAAAATATTCTAAAGTACAGCTTTATTCTAAAAAAATGAACTATTTCTGACATATGAAGATGAAAAAATCCAAATGTCTTTGAAGATGTTTGACCTAGATGATGAAACTTGTTAGTTCATTAGACAAAAATCCGTTGCAACGGTATATACAGGGTGATTAATTAACAATGGGAAAATCGAAAGCTGAATATACTACACGTGAACTGGTGTCCATTGGCGCAAACATGCCTTATCCGAAAGATGATATTTTAGGAAATACAGGGTGTTCAAAGTTAAAATTTTTGCAATTATTCTGAAAATATGTAGGTTAGGAACTTGAAAATTTGTGAAACTATATTTTTTTGGGCGACGAATAAGATGCGTGTTGTAATTTCAGCATTGCTCGTAGAGGGCGCCACTTACGACCATTTTACCGAAAATTTAGTTAATAACTTTTTACCCTGCATGTCTAACATGAAACTTTATTCAAAACGTGAAAGAGCAATCATTTTTCCATTAATTATGTATTCTTGTTTCATTTCGGTATCTCGATCCGTTTTCGAGAAAAATCGATTTAACGAACACTACTCGTATGTTTTGATAATACGAGAAATTAAAAGCGAAACAAGCCAAGTGTTTCTTCATGTTATCACAACAATGAACAATAAAACAAATGAAATTCGTAATAATAATTTAAAGTCAGTGTTCGAAGAATCCACCGTTGACATTTACACACTTTACACAATGTTTTCTGAGAGATCTTCGAGTGTGAGACAACATATTGGGATTGCGTTAGACTTCGTTGGCAGCGATTTGTATTCTTTGCCACAACTCTTCACAGGAACCAATATATTCTTGCAAATAGAAAAATGAAGAGGATTGAAGTCCGGACTTCTGGGTGGCCAAGTAAAAATGCTTCCACGGCTTGAAGAAGTTCCACTTTATTTAAGAAGAGACATGTGGTTCATGCACGACGGAGCTCCACCGCATTTTTCTTGGCCAGTGCGTGCATATTTAGATGTAGTTTTTCCAAATCGCTTTACTGGCCATGTAATCATTTTTGCTTGGCCATCCAGAAGTCCGGACTTCAATCTTCTTGATTTTTCTATTTGGTCTCGAATGTAAGATATAGTTTACAAAGAATCTATTGGCTCGTGTAAAGAGTTGTGGCAAAGAATACAAATCGCTGCCAACGAAGTCAGACGCAATCCCAATATTTCAAACTCGAAGATCTCTCAGAAAACGTGTAAAGTGTGTCAGTGTCAACGCTGGATTCTTCGAACAATTACTTTAAATCATAATTACATATTTTATTTGTTTTATTGTTAATTGTTGTAACAACACGAAGAAACACTTGGTTTGTTTCGCTTTTAATTTCTCATATTATCAAAACATAGTGTAAGTTAAATTTCTCGAAAACAGATCGAGATACCGAAATGAAACAAGAGTACATAATTAATGGAAAAATGATAGCTCTTTCAGGTTTTGAATCAAGTTTCATGTTAAATACACAGGGTAAAAAGTTATTAACTAAATTTTCGGTAAAATTGGTCGTAAGTGGCGCCCTCTATGAGCAATGCTGAATTTACAACACGCGTCTTATTCGTCGCCTAAAAAAATATAGTTTCACAAATTTTCAAGTTTCTAACCTATATATTTTCAGAATAATCGCAAAAAACGATTTAAAATTTTAACTTTCAACACTCTGTATTTTCGAAACTATTAACTTTCGGATAAGGCGTGTTTGCGCCAATGGTCACCATTTCACGTGTAGTATCTTCAGCTTTCGACTTTCCCATTGTTAATGAATCACCCTGTATAGATGTAGATGTGTTAACCACTAGCGGAAATACTGGGAAGTAATGTCAACGATAACCTTAGAATTTCGACGAAATTGAGTGTTATGGAGTTTGAACAAGTGCATTTAATGTGTTATACTATATCTAACAAAAAAAGACTAAATTTGAAATAAATGCAGGTTTACTATGATAAAAAGGTTTTAGGATAGTTCAAATAAATCTAAAACTAATTTTCCAAATAAAAATCCTATTCTGTCTCATTAAATAATAGCTTCGTCATATCATGAAACCCAAAAACTCAAACTACTGTTTTATGCGTGTTCCAAAATTCGTCCATAAAACTAAATCCTCTATTGAATATGTCTAGGATGTACATACGTTGTGTGAACAATGGTTTAATTTGTTGATTTTCCACTACCACATCGATAGAGTTTTTGAGGAATAGCACTTCTAATTTAGCGAACTTTTCTGAGTGATCTGCTAATCATTGTCTGTGCTGTTTAACGTCTATCCGATAATCCATTCGTTATTATGTCTCTGCTCAACAAATATTTCCATTAAGCGGTATACGAAAATAATTTCTGAATATTTTTCATACAAAAATATATCACAGAGATTTGCAACTTAGTTTGCAAAACATATTTTTAATAAACAGCCAAGGAAATTGTAAAGTAATGCCAACTTTTGTTTAACGCTTGCAATAATAAATCAGAAGTACTAGATTTTTCATCTACAAATCTAGGTTTTTGAACATTTGTTCTAATTTTTTAATTTATTTATGTATTGTTATTTATATATATTTATTTATTAACTATTTCTTAATAAAATATGGTTATTACAATTATTGCAGTCTTTCAGATTTTAAAATCGCTATAACTTCGAATCTTTTTAGCAACTAGCTTCCATAATCAAAACGTGTAACAAGGCTAGTGAATTACTCTGTATGTATATCACACAAGCGTTGACTTTGATCTGAAACAGATATTTCTCTTATTTAAGATATCTAACAAATAGTTCTTTTAACATCAGTTGAAGTAATATGCACATAGATAATTTTTATTTACTTTAAAAATTGCAGAAAAATTGTAGAAATCTGGCACTAAATGAAAATTTACACAATTGTCGCTAAAAGAGGACAGACGCAAAGTGTGTAAAAATTCAACATTGTGATTATTATTATCAACACTTTTCAAAAAATATGAATATTGTATTGCATTCAAGTTTGATCAAATTTGTTCTTGGCTTCTATTCATTATACTAGTAGAATCTCTTGTGTGAATTTTCGTGACATTATTCTCTGGGTATGACCAGCATTTGAAATGGTTCGTCTTAACAAATACGACACTTATTACATTGTATATTCATACCTGTATCTCTAATGTGTTTGTACAAAATTTTATTTTCTACCTCCGAGTTGATTGAAACTAATGTCATGCCAATCATTCCACAGAACTCGCTAGCTTCAAAAAATGTCTCCTAAAAAAAATATACAGAATTTTCATCATTTTTCCTTCCTAAAAAATCTGATTAAAATTCGAAGAACAAGACCATATAGAGAATTATTTTATATACGTAACTCTCTTACTCTTATCGAAAAGTCAAAATGAATGTGTTATTTATATATTTATTTATTTGTTTGCCCATTCGTTCGTTTATTTATGTATTTGTTATTTATTTCTATTTGGGATGCAAATAAGAAAAGTCCATTGTTATATCTGCTAATGCTGAACAAACAGACTAGGTAACATAAAAAGAAACATGCTAAAGCTACGTATAATCTAACAGTGCTAATAACAAATAAAAAATACACCGTTATAGACACTGCACTTTATTATTATTTTATTAGTCCTTTTGATGAAAATGATAGTAATTTTAGTTTTCAAAACAGTCTGTACTCAGAAGCTGGTGGAATCAAAAATACACCCTGTTTCAATTAAAACTTCCCACCCGGAAAATATCGGAATTAAAAAAAAAATTAAAAAACCTGAGAAACGTCGATTTTCTTTTCAAGGGGACACATGCTTCGAAATGATCGTTCGGAAGAGGGAAACTTGAACATTTAATAAAATAACATTTTTTCATTCATTGATATTTTGTTGATGATTTTATTGTCATATCCAAACCAAAATTTAAAAAGTCGTTTGACGTCGTGAGCAGAATTGAAAAGCTTTCAAATAATGTGTCACTCAACATAGGGTGTCATTTAAAGTTTAAGGGTATTTTAAGCTCCTGCCTAAGGGGTAGCTTTCAAGACACCAAAACTTAGACCATCATGTCCTTGAAATGAAAATCGACGTGTCCGATATTTTCCAGGTGAGAAGTTTTAACTGAAACACCGTGTATATAAAACTCATCAAATATTGAAAATCAAACCACTCTGATAATTAGCAAATTGATAAAAATGTTGATATGCCTAAGAGAACGAAAAAAGATTGTAATTTCGAAAAGCTTTAGATGTACGACGAAACATACTTTTTGTAGATCAAGTGAGTCCGTTATCCAATAATCTAGTACATCGACTAAGATTCTTCTGTTATTGAGCCATAAAATACTAAAACGTTTGCAAATATCGAGATAATTATTATATGTAATATTCTATATATGCAAATAAGGAAGTATTCTAAGTATTGTCACAACTGTAAAAAAATTTACCAACCCCTCTTCTTCGGGTCAAAACAAAGCTATTAAAAGAATATACTTATGATCAAAATACTTCCTTGATGAGTTTACGTTAACATATTAAAACATTTCAGCAAATTTTGGTGAAACAAAATATCATTAAAATATCGACTTACCTTAAAAGTACTAAAATAATAATTTTTTCCTCTGAAACGTAGTAAGTTAACATTTGGAGATACATACAGGCTCCTTGAAGGAGATAAACTATCTGCAAAGGAAAATCGTGAAAGAAAGCTTAGGTATATTAACGTATCCAAAAAACAGGGGCGTGCGTGTGGGAAATTATTTAAAAAATAGTATACACGCCACTGCATATTTTCAATTTTGTGAGTTTTTTGTAATTCCTGTAAGATGTCTCTTAGTATTTTTTCATTTGAAGCCTAGTTCAAGAGAAAAATTCTGTTTTATTAATTTATTGACCACACAATTGTGGTGTTTTTAATAAAATGGCATTTCTCTTCGGAACTAAGCTTCAAATGATAAAACTTTGACGGACATCTTTTTCCAGATAATGAACGAAATTTACAAAAAAGTACCTACTCCGAAAAATAAAAGTGTCAGAGGCGTGCACATTATTTTCCAAAACAAACAATAGTCTAGCCCACATACACGTCACTTGTGAGGTGATTAAGTTTTAGTTTAAACAAAAAACATGACCTCTAATAAGCAGATATTTAAAAAATATATAAAACCGCCGTGTATTTTAGAAAAGGAACTTTTTGGACAGGTATTGTTACTGACAAATAAAAAGCTCTCTTCTACCATTTTAATTACACAGCCCCAGAAAAAAAAGTTCTGTACCAGAGACTTGTTTGCAAAATCTGCGGGGATACAGCTAATAGACTTAAACACATTTGATCAAGATCAGAACAAATTTTTCCGAATTTTGCGCTCACTAACGTGATTTTGTACGATTTATCACTACTTTTGGTGATTATTGCAAAATTTGGGACGATGCCGCTTAAAATACTTCAAATTTGGATTAAGCACATCAAGTTCAGAACAAATTTTTTCGAATATTTTTAAACTCATCAAGGTGTTTTTCGGCGATTTTTCACTATTTTTGCCAATTACTCAAAATTTTGAGCGTTTTTGATCTAAACGGACTTCAGTTTCAGATTTAGTACGTCAAAATACATAAAGCCTATTTTGTCAAATCAAAGGTACAGACCTCTTTTTTTATTTTGTCTGACGGTGTACTTAACTTGAATGAAAATCAATCATGAACTTACCAGGATTTTGAACTAACTGACTAGAGTATGACTTTGTTTTAAAAACGGAATCAGCACCATGAAGGGAATCGTATCGCTCGCAAATAAAGAAAAGTTTTACGTCGCAATTGAGATCATTCCAAAACAACCCTTCATTTCTTTTGTGCACCAACTCCACGCACAGTTCGTTAATGTTGCCTGGTTGACCAGGAAGCCAATTCGTATATTCCATAGTTCGTCCAGTTGATAGCCACGCTAGCTTCTTGCCAGTATTAAATTTGAATCCAGAGGACCAAAAATTACCCGCCGCAACTGTAAAAATACGGTTATGGTCACATTAGCAAGAAATATATAATTTATTAAATATTTTTATCGGTATCCGTTATATGTATTTAAAGCAAAACTCTAACTGAAAATCTTGAAGAAGAGCTTCATTAAAATTTAAAATTAAAATAAACGTTTACAATAACCACTATAGTTATTAACAATAATACGACTTACGTGTGTCTCGGGCATATTTATGCAATTCCTTGTTTTCTGTCTCCGAGTTGATGGACACTAATTTCATTTGAATTGCTTCGCAGAACTGGCTAGCTTGAAGGAAACTGGCCTAAAAAAGTAATAATATGTTATATGATTTTGATACTTCTCTTCATAGGTAACTCTAGAATAAAATAAACGTTGGTGCAGTATTCATTCTGTTAACTGATGAGAGAAGGTTAACTGTTAATGAGCTTTTAATAATTGTAAATAAATATAGTTTTATATAAATATGGGCAAAACTAAGACAGGAATAGTACCTTACCCTAAAATCTGTGCCAAAATAATAACTTTTCCCTTGGGAATGTAGTAAATTAATATTGGGATGTAAGTACGGGTTTTCCAAGGTAGATAAGCTTTCTGGAAAAGAGCATAAGAAAACGTATTAGATTTAATAATTAATTACACAGCCCTACAAAAAAAGTTCTGTACCAGAGATATGAGTAAATAGTTTTTGTGTATTTTTTGACGCTGAATCCGAATCCTCAGCCCAAAAACTGGTTTACCAGGTAATCTTTATTTTGCTACTTACTGTTCAGTATCTGAATCAAAGTTTTTATAATAAGAATAAAAGTTTTTAATTTTATGATTATAAATCATTATTGCTTTGTATTTTTTACTGACCATAATCTTATCCCGTTGAAATTTTTAAAATATACATATTCTTCAATAAAGCAAAAACTTTACTGCTGCTAACGCGTTTATTACATGAACTATCAATGTAAAATTTTTGGAAAATATAAATTTAACCCTTTATTTAATTGTCTCTAAAATCCCGGTCCGATAATACATCCAATAGTTAATTCACAATTAACGTTATATAAAAAAGTGATATTGGGAACAAAGAGGATTATTTTAATTTTTTTTAATTACCGTAAAAATAAGCTCTATTTAATTCAAAAAGGGTGAATTCCCTAGCGGATTTTGCCTGACCCTGAGGCAATTTGTTTATAACTCTATTTTGCACGTCCTACGTTTGGTAATTAAACAATTAGTTGCAAAAAAGGTACGAAATTAATTAACAAATAGCTGGAAGAACAATTTCACGGTCAATCGAATCAGTGTTTGGCACACATGTTAGTCATCAACATCCATCATTTTTGCAATAATAATGCGCAAATTTCGAAAACTGATCTTTCCGCTTTCGACCTTTATTTTACAGTTAACAAATAGATGAAAATGACTTTAGGTACCTTAAGTTGTAGGTAATTTAATATTCTTACAACACAAAATAATTAATTTTTGCGATATGACGTCTAGATTTTCATGGGCAGTAAAAAAAGTGAAAAAACACGTAATTTTGCAACTTATTTGCAATTTGCGAACTTAGCATCACTTCTTTCGAGTTACTTTTTTGATATTATAATTCTACGTACCCTTTCCCGTCATATAGTGCAAAAAATGTCTACTAATATTTTTTTCAGATTTTTACAGTTTTATGATCTTATTCGACTGGAGTATATTATAACTTGATCATGATCAAATCTAAATCGGAACATAGAATAAATTAGTATTTACTTGTTTGTTTATGTGTTTCGCAGATAATGGCTTGCTTCGCATTGCAGTCTCTGTTATTAAAATACAGTTCCTTTTTGCCGGTAAACCACAATTCGAGGCATTGTTCAACTAAAAAATCAGGTTGTCCGTCGCTCCATTTTGTATATTCCACAATTTCCATCGTCGTCATCCAAATCCAGTTTTTGTTGTCTACTAGTCTGGAGCCAGAAGTCCAGAAGATTTGCTCTTTGCCTAGAAAATTACAATCAGATAACGTATAATTAACTTGTTTGACTTACTTGTCTGTTTAACAAACTGCGTCATTGCGTCAAGTTCTTGGGATGATTTAATCGTTACCAGATTCATACGAATATTTTTACAAAACTGGTATGCTTCGATAAATGTGAACTGAAATAAAAAAAAGATAATTCTTGTAATAATTATTATTACGCATATCTACCTTAAGTTTAGGAACATAATAACCTTTCTCTTCAAATCGGAAGAGAGGAATGAGAGAGGGGTCATCTAAAAATGAATTGTTCCAGGCTAAAACGTAACAAATGTTTCCACTCGTATTAAACTATTATTACTTTATAATTATATAATGTATACTTACCTTCTCCATTGTCATTACTTGCCAATTCGGCAGCCTCGAGGAAAACTCGTAGACAAGAAAACAGAAGCAGTATATAGTTAAAAGAACTCATCGTATTTTTTTATAAATATAATATAAACTTCTTGCAATTCCTTCTTATATACTCGTAGTTACCCGACAGCTGTTATCTCTGAAATAGAAGATAATAACTGACAGTGAACACAAATATATAATAAATAATTTGTAAATATAGAACATAATTATTTTATTTTCCATAAATCATAGAAGTGTTTACTAACAATTGAGAATATCTTAAACTAATGAAACTCTCACAACGACTAACTTGTGGAAAGAATAAATTGTGGAAATGTAAATCTTAATAATTTTATAACGTTTTCCTTCTATATCTAGGTAATAAAAAGTATTTCTTGAGTTATGTATATCATAATAACGACAATAAGTTTCATGTAATAGCTTTAAAACCATTCAGTGATTAATGGGTCATCTTAACTGGATAACAATTGTGAAAGTCTGTTTAAAATAATTGTAATAATAATTGTACAAATTGGAATAGTAAATCAGTAGATTATTTGCTTGACATTTATTTCATTTATAACATCAAGAATTAGTAACAATAACACAAGCCGACAAAATTTGGACGATCTTCTAATCCACAAAGCAGTATATACCTTTCCGAAAGATTTTGGTATGCTGACTTCGAATCCGAGGTCTAAATTTCTCAATTGGCTCTGGTTTTCAAGATATCTTAACCTAAAATCGCGATTTTTTGACATATTTGAGGTTATGTTACATGGCTAGGTAATTTTTTTTGCAAAACCATTAAGGGGGTCTTAAATTACTATACATACTCTTTAAAATGCGCTTGGATATCATTTTTGGTCTTTGAGATATCGCAAATAGTAGTTTCACTTATTTCTCGATTTTTGAATATACTGATAACACAGCACCACCAACAGCACCCAGAAGTAGGGATCTTACATGCTTTGGGGTCGATCATGAATCTGAACTCCAAAATACTCTATCACGTCAAATTTTACAATAAACTTTAAAAAATGTTTAAAAATTCAATATATGGCCGATATTTTACGCATTTTATCAATCTAGAAATACATTTACACGAAAAAGAGGCTAATATGCTCAATCCTGAACTCATAAACCCTTAACCCATAAACTCCAAAGCTCTTAACTCAGAAACCCACAAGCCTATAAATCAGCGATCTCAAAAACTTGTAAGATACCGATGAATGGGTGCCGATGAATTTAGGTTTGTGGTGCTGTGTTGTGAGTGTATTCAAAAATCGAAAAATAAGTCAAACTACTAAATTTCAATATGCGATTTCTCAAAGACGAATAATGATATCGGGATAAATCCGATAAGTGCATTTTAGAGAGTAAGGATAATACTTTAAGAACCCATTAATGGTCTCAGCAAAAAATTACCTTTCCATCATAACTTCAAATATGTAAAAAATCGCGATTTTGGCACATCTAGGTTAGGACATCGCGAAATCCAGAGACAGTTGAGAAATTTGGAGCTAGCATTCGAATTCAGCGCACCAAAATCCTTTGCCAAAGTATATTCGTCTTGTTGGGTTAAAATCTTGTATAATCTTGTGTAATAAAAGCAATAACTGAATTTGCTAAAATGGAATAACTGTGATAATACTCTTTTTGTTTTCTATACCTTCTGTTCATGTGCTTTATACACTTATAAAAATCGTATTTGAGAGATTATGCTACCATTTTGATAACAGTCTTGTATGAGGGAATTGCATTTAATTTTTGTGGTACCCCATGAATTTTTAAATCGTTGCAACATCAAGAATTAGAAAAAGCTTAAATATGTTAATCATTTTCCACCATTTCTCTTTTAACCAGTATTGTGAGAGTTAAAGTTATGTACTTACTTAAAAACAAATAAAAAAGAAGCAGTAACATGAATCTGAAGACTAACGCTAATGATACATTATTTTTCGCATCTCCGTTCTTCTATGATTCATGTTGGTAGGTCTCACTTATACATGACGCGCGCACAGGTTTAAAGGAAAAAAGTGTTTCGTAACAGTCCGTTACTGTAGTGTATTTATGCAAAAGAAAAGAATTTCCATGAATCCGAGATAAATCACACGTAAGGGAAATATTATATTAATTATCCATTTCAGATGCAGATGTATTTCATTAAAATTTTTCCGTTAGCCGCCCTTGACTTGATAATACTAGCTCGTATACTATGGTACACGCAGAGCAGAATTTTTAGACTAATTGAAATGCAAATTCTACCTTAAGCTAGCTAGCTTTAGCTGGTCATATTGTAGTTTTTTTAAATTATTTTGACCGCGAACATTTGTTTGCAGAATATACAGTCGTTTTAACCCTCTTAGTAGGGCGTGGCCGCTTTGTTTTTTTTGCCCGTATTCCATGTGACATGTAGAGAGTGGTTTTCACTCCGCTTAAATGGAAAGACTAACTAGCCATATCGTAGTTGTTTTAACTACCTTGCCCGCAAACTTTTTGTTTGCCAAATATTTGTGGCAGAACGGTCGTTTTGACCGTTTTAATAGGGCGTAGCCGCTTGGTTTTTTGCCCGCATTCCATATGACATGTAGCGAGTGGTTTTCACTCCGCTTAAATGGAAAGTCTAGCTAGCCATATTGTAGTTGTTTTAACTACCTTGCCCGCAAACCTTTTTGTTTGCCAAATATTTGGGGCAGTACGGTCGTTTTGACCGTCTTAATAGGGCGTAGCCGCTTGGTTTTTTTGCCCGCATTCCATGTGACATGTCGAGAGTGGTTTTCACTCCCTTGAATGGAAAGTCTAGCTAGTTATATCGTAGTTGTTTTAACTACTTTGCCCGCAAACTTTTTGTTTGGCAAATATTTGGGGCAGTATACGGTCGTTTTGGCTGTATTAAAAGGGCTTAGCAGTTTTTGGTGTTTTGACCACGGACAATTTGTTGCAGAATATTTTGGGGCACTATGCGATTGCTTTAATTCGACTAAATATGGTCTAGTCGTATTGACCTTTTGTCTGCATTTCATGAAACATGTAAAGTGTGGGTTTCACTCTTTTTACATGCAAAGTCTATCTATCTATCTCTAAGCATTTAGTAGTTATTTTAACCATGTCACCCATAACTTGTTTTAGACATTTGGGTGTAATTCTACTGCTATTTTTACCCTCTGCATACCATGGTATACACGCAAAGTGGATTTTTCGTTCTAAAGGCTTCCTATTATAATTTTGCTTTGCTTACATAGCAAAATTTAAATAATCTGCTTAAAGCTACATATTTTCAGAAGCAGTGATTGTACTATGTTTCTTAAAGAAAAATAATAATAATAAAAAATAATTGTACTTATGTACAAATATAATGCAATTTTTTTTAGAGATAGATCGGAGTTATGTTAACCCCTTCTTTACTCTTACGGGGTCTTACTCAAAATAGTGAGTTAGTATATACTAATACTCACCACTCCCTTTTAATTCTAACAAAAATTAGAAATTTACAACTTTTTACAGATGAGAGTGAATTAGGTGCTCAACAAATTAATGTCGTATTTAGTACGAGTTCCTGGAGATAGTTACGTCATATTAAACAGTGTAAAAGGCGAGTAATAAAATTAAGAGAGTATACCAAAAAACAAAGGGGGAGGAGCGAAAATTGTGAGCAGTATGGATAAGAAGAGCGATGTGAAGAAGAGTTTACTGGTAAAAGAAAACAAAATTATTGAAAATAGAGTACATAAAATCTAAAAATGAGTGCATTGTTTTGTCACTCAGAGGTACTATTCTACAATGAAACTTAATGTGAATTATACAAGCAGTTTTTCTAATAACACCTTATATATTTTATTTGATTAAAATAATCTATGTAGATGTAGGTGTGTACATACATGTACGTATGTGTATATAAACAAAAAAAAAACATTTTATTACTAGGTATAGCACTATCATCAAACATGAGCATCAGAGTGACATGTTATTATAGAAAACTTAATTGAGCAACTCCTCTGTCTCTCTATAAGTATATATATATATAAAAAACATATACATTTTATACATACTGTTTCATTTATGACAGTGTATGAAAAGATAGCAATTGAGGAGAAGATAAAATTAAGTGATAATAAGGGAACTTTCAATTAAGTATTAGGAAGCAATTACGTAACGAAACCTTAATTGAAGTATTAGGTTAGATGAAGAGTAACGTGATAGTATGAATAAAATGTTAATATTAACCAGAGTTACAACCTAAGAAGCGTACGAAAGTTATAAAAGTTAAAAAATATACACTGTAAGGAACATTTGACCTATTTTCACTCAATTTCACTCAATAATGTATCAATTTCTGTCCACTCGATAGAATGAAATTTTCCTCTATTAGTATGAGTAAATACAACTAAAACTTTATGAGTAAAACTATCGATTCAAATATTATCAAAATGTGTAGAGTTGTCAAGGTGCCCAGTATTGACTGAAAATGGGTTCAATAATGTCACTCAATGGATTTCACCCATACCGATTTATTTACAGTGTATATCTAAGTATATGCCTGTACATATAAATATATAATTTACCAAGTATGGAATTTTGTTGATTGTGGCAAAACAAATCAAAAAGTTTGCATCTGTTAGATGAACTACATGCCGTTTGAAGGTATAATACACAAATTATATTAGTACAAGCAATATCGAAATAATACTATCTAAAAACTACATCAACGACAGACAAAATCAAAAGGATGTTTATGAAGTTTAAAATATAAGTTCAGACATTTAGTTGCTTCCTTTTGGCTGAAAATTAATGTATAATCTAATTTGTCATGGACATATTAAACCAATTAGTAAAATGAATATAGCAACTGCATCTTACTTGAAAGAGGTATTTAATTAATGGCCTTATACCAAAGTTATTCAGAGACAAAGTTGTAAAAAACGGCTTCCTTTAAGAATGTAACATACTGTAACTTTATAGCTATGCTCTTTGGGCTATGAATCAAAGAAAAATTTGGTTTTCACAAATCAAAGCAACAATTAATATCACACTTATATAACAAGTATACATCAAATATCACGAAATGGAACTACATTTATATGTGTCTTATAGCTATTATGTCAGTGGACTATACATTGACTTGAATTTGAATTAAAGTCCAAAGTAAAAATTTCGGTCATACTAATAGTTACTGATGTTTTTGAAACAAAATATCAAGACGAAATTCAAAACGTTTCAAATAGCTACAGTTCTTTTATTTCCCAATGGTACTCTATCTAAATTAGCTTGAAAATGTAAACCTATTGCTTCTCTTTTTTCTGTAATAATATTTATATAGAAAGGGTTTAAATGTTGCACCCTCTTTATGTCATGAGTACCCGAGCATGCGCAGTCACCATCATTAAGGAAAAAGCGGTGCTGCAATCTGCTTCCCTCAGGTCTTGTGACGCATTGTGCATGCTGTTAGTAGCAAAGTTTAGTAGGGCTAGGGTTAGTACATATTAATGGCTATAATCTTTCTGATGTCCTGAGGTGATAAAAATTCTATCCCCAGGAATTTGTGATTTATCACCATTAAGCATTCATAGTATCAAAGAATGTATATATAATCCTCGTGTCTGTATAATCTGTACTTTACGCCAGTCCTCAGTCAAAACCTAAAAAGCTGCAAGTACCTCCACATTACCAAATTGGTAAAGGAGCGACGATTTCTAATGTTCCATAAACAAAAAAAAAAAGGTATACACAGGTAAATATATTTATTTTTCCTTATGAATTACTTTAGTTTACTTCTCCCATTTGGAGATCACAATAAAACATCGATATCACCAAAATTTTTGGTCGATATAGAAATAGAGAAAAAAAAAGGACATTATGCTTGTACCAAATATATGTAAATATATATAGAATTGGTGTACTTACATAAAAGAATTTAAATCATGATTATATTTTGTTTGAAAAGCAACACTCTTATTCCGCCCTTAATAATTAGAAGTATCCTACAAATTAAGGTTATTGCGAAAACCTACAGCAAGTATTCCGTGACTTGAAATCCTAACCTTGTTCTACTTCTTTTGTGAAAAATATAATTTTCGAAAATGCTACCATTTGTAAAAAGATATAAAACCTAAAGTCGTTTCACTTCTTACTTTTGCATAAGCAGATGGAGTATAAACAATTTGGAAAATATAAAAGTTGTAAATCAAAATGATAACTGAAAGAGAAATTTCAGAAATATCTTTTGTCGAACTCTATAGTAAAAAACAGTATTTTTCTAATATTTTCTTTATTATAAAATGAACCGGAATTGTGCATTATTACAACATTGTTCTTCGAAACGGAAATGTTGACCTAGGCTTAACAAAATATATGTGTACATATGTATGTACGTGTATGCCTGTATATATGATATACAGTATAGCCTATATGATATACATATAGAATGTGGTATATGGTGTATGATATATAATATGTAATATATAATGTATGATACATAATAAGTAATATATGGTCAATAATAAAGGAAAACTGGAAAAAAAAAGTTTGTTTTAAAAAACCAATTTAGATCAAATATGAAAACAGTAAGGAGAAGAAGCCACTAATTCTTCTGATTGTCATAATTTGATAAAATATAAGTACTTCTTATTTTACTTGAGAAGCTTTTTTCATAAAACTATAAAATAGCGCATAATTTAGAAACTTTTTTGACTGCACTTAATCGCGCTAATTGTTTACTCTAAACATCTACCAACATGAATCATAGAAGAACGGAGATGCGAAAAATAATTGTAAGATTCGATCGACTTACCTGTAAGGAAGATCAATCTCAATTATTTGAGCATCGTAGTTCTTCTATGATGGGGCCCACCCGCCACTCTTTTCTTTTACCCACAGCGCGATTGGTTCGGTCACAAAATGAACTGGCTGGCTATCAATAAGTAGTAACGGACTGTTACGAAACACTTTTTTCCTTTAAACCTGTGAGCGCGTCATGTATAAGTGAGACCTACCAACATGAATCATAGAAGAACTACGATGCTCAAATAATTGAGATTGATCTTCCTTACAGGTAAGTCGATCGAATCTTACAATTATTCCTCTCTGTACGTACAGTATATAGAAACACACCTGGTATCTTTTAAAGTATAGTTTTATATGTGTGGTGCTCATTATACCGCATAGTGAAACAAAACAACGTTGCCACCAGAAATTAAAAATGGTTTATCGTTGTTCGAGAAAGATTTACTGTTATTGCTCAGTAGATAGTTGGTTCTCCAGAAACACTTAACCGAATTGTCGTTATGGCTGTAGCTTGGTAGAGAAAGGTATAATAAACATTAAACAGAAGCTGCTGTTACGTTAAAACCGTAGTTTGAGGTCTAGAACTTGTGGTAAATAAACTTACCAATATGAAAAATTAATAATAATAAAAGTAAATAATAAATATTAAATTATAGATTATAAACAATAAACAGTAAACAATAAACAATAAACGATAAATGATAAACGATGAACAATAAACAATATACAGTAAACAGTAAACAATATACCATAGACAATAGAAAATAGACAATACACAATAAACAATAAAGCAGTAAACAATAAACAGTAAACAGTAAACAAAGAACAATAAACAATAAACAGTAAACAGTAAACAATAAAGAATAAGCAATAATCAATAAGCAGTAAACAATAAATAATAATCAGTAAGTAGTAAGCAATCCCTACTAATATTATAAATGTGAATGTAAGTTTGTTTGTTACGCTTTCACGCGAAAACTACTTAACCGATCATCATGAAACTTTGTACACATATTCTTGGAGGTATTAGAAGTAACATAGGATACTTTTTATTAAAAAAAATATTTTTTACGAAAGATTTTCTATATTTATTTACCCGCGAGCGAAGCCTACTAATAATAATAATCCCTACTAATATTATAAATGTGAATGTAAGTTTGTTTGTTACGCTTTCACGCGAAAACTACTTAACCGATCATCATGAAACTTTGTACACATATTCTTGGAGGTATTAGAAGTAACATAGGATACTTTTTATTAAAAAAAAATATTTTTTACGAAATATTTTCTATTTTTATTTAGCCGCGAGCGAAGCCTACTAATAATAATAATCCCTACTAATATTATAATCCCTACTAATATTATAAATGTGAATGTAAGTTTGTTTGTTACGTTTTCATGCGGAAACTACTTAATCGATCATCATGAAACTTTGTACACATGTTCTTAGAGGTAATAGAAGTAACATAGGATACTTTTTATTAAAAAAAAATAATTTTTACGAAATATTTTCTATTTTTATTTACCTGCGAGCGAAGCCTACTAATAATAATAATCCCTACTAATATTATAATCCCTACTAATATTATAAATGTGAATGTAAGTTTGTTTGTTACGCTTTCACGCGAAAACTACTTAACCGATCATCATGAAACTTTGTACATATATTCTTGGAGGTATTAGAAGTAACATAGGATAATTTTTATTAAAAAAGAAATATTTTTTACGAAAGATTTTCTATATTTATTTACCCGCGAGCGAAGCCTACTAATAATAATCCCTACTAATATTGTAAATGTGAATGTAAGTTTGTTTGTTACGCTTTCACGCGAAAACTACTTAACCGGTCATCATGAAACTTTGTACACATATTCTTGGAGGTATTAGAAGTAACAGGATACTTTTTATTAAAAAAAAAAAATATTTTTTACGAAATATTTTCTATATTTATTTACCCGCGAGCGAAGCCTACTAATAATAATCCCTACTAATATTATAAATGTGAATCTAAGTTTGTTTGTTACGCTTTCACGCGAAAACTACTTAAGCGATGATCATGAAACTTTGTACACATATTCTTGGAGGTATTAGAAGTAACATAGGATACTTTTTATTAAAAAAGAAATATTTTTTACGAAAGATTTTCTATATTTATTTACCCGCGGGCGAAGCCTACTAATAATAATCCCTACTAATATTATAAATGTGAATGTAAGTTTGTTTGTTACGCTTTCACGCGAAAACTACTTAATCGATCATCATGAAACTTTGTACACATATTCTTGGAGGTATTAGAAGTAACATAGGGTACTTTTTATTAAAAAAAATATTTTTTTTTCGAAAGATTTTCTATCTTTATTTACCCGCGAGCGAAGCCTACTAATAATAATAATCCCTACTAATATTATAAATGTGAATGTAAGTTTGTTTGTTACGCTTTCACGCGAAAACTACTTAACCGATCATCATGAAACTTTGTACACATATTCTTGGAGGTATTAGAAGTAACATAGGATACTTTTTATTAAAAAAAATATTTTTTACGAAAGATTTTCTATATTTATTTACCCGCGAGCGAAGCCTACTAATAATAATAATCCCTACTAATATTATAAATGTGAATGTAAGTTTGTTTGTTACGCTTTCACGCGAAAACTACTTAACCGATCATCAAGAAACTTTGTACACATATTCTTGGAGGTATTAGAAGTAACATAGGATACTTTTTATTCAAAAAAATATTTTTTACGAAAGATTTTCTATCACTCTGCGAGCGAAGCCGCGGGTAAAAGCTAGTAATAAATAAATAAAAGATGAAACTGAGAGACAACTGCATACCCCAGCGCAAGTAAATCCAAGAACGAAACATACAAAATCCTGCCAATTGCAAATCAATTACATGTTTACATTATACATATGTATAAGATCATCACAGCCTCACTGGCAAGTAAAATATATCAGCATCTAACTGTATACAATATACTGACCTAAGAGCAGAAAGGGTGTAAAAGAGGATACAAAGGATGTAAAGAATACCTCACAATAGACAACATAATGATGAAATATGTTGACAGCCAACAAAATATACATGTAACATACATTGATTACAAAAAAGTCTTCGATATGGTACCACATGTTTTAAGAATATACAGGGTGTCCCGTTTAAAACTCCCCAGCTGGACATCTCGAAAACGGAAAAAGATAAATGATTTCTGAAAAATCCACTGTATATTTTTATTAAATGACTTTACTTGTGAGTACAAATCCCGTTCCTATCAGTGCAGGTATAGATGTCGCTGCAATCCGAAAACATATTTTGTTAACATCAGTGTTGAAAAATGGCGCACATGAAAGATCTCTAAATTATAAGCAACCTTTGTGGTATAAACAATTTTCGAAAAGCCACTAGTTTCCGAGATACTTGGATTTGAGGTAATTTTTTTCCAGGAGGAAGATTTTTTAAAGTTAAGTTTTCAGGCATAACTACTGCATATTTTCGTCGTATTAGGCTTTGAATAAAACAGTGATGAATTAATTTTATTTACCTAATATAATATCACAGGAAATTACTTCATTTAATCTTGTTTAGGCAAATCATAATCTTTTTGATCAAGATAAAGTAATATTTAACAAAAACTGGTGCAAAATTAACAAAAATTACAAATAAACGATACTAAATTAACATAATACACAAGTCACAATAAGTGTTCAAAATTGCCGCCGTTTTCATAAATACATAATTCATATCTTTTTCCAAGTTCGGTATCAGTTGCCCGTAATAAAACATTTTGAGGAATAGATGCACAACTCGCATAAATTTTATTGCACAAGTCAGCTTCAATTTCTGTTTGGTAAATTAGGTTCTTTAGGTAACCCCACAAGAAAAAATCGAGTGGGGTTAAATCAGGGGTGCGAGCAGGCCACCTTATTGGACCATTGGTGTTTATCCATCGCCCATGAAAATATTCATGAAGAAAATTTTGCACCCTCCTTTCATTATGAGCTGGTGCCCCGTCTTGTTGGAACCAGATATTTTGTCTCATAACTAAAGGATCTTCTTGCAAAAGAACATTTAGTTGGGTCTGAAGGAATTGTAAATAATTGCGACCGTTCAAATTTTCCTCATATAAATAGAGTCCAATTAATATGCCATTAATAATACCACACCATACATTTATAGAAAACGTGGTTTGGAAATGTCTGTCTTTGGTCCATGTAGGGTTACTGTCATGCCAGAAATGGTTATTATGTTTATTCAAAATGCCATTTTTTTGTAAATCGACTCTCGTCAGTCCATATAATGTTATTTAAAAACTGGTCGTTTTCTTGAGCCTTTATTTCCATTTCTGCAATAAAATTTAGTCTTCATAGCATATCACCAGGATGTAAATTATGTAAAAGATGCATTTGTAAGGATGATATGTATTTGGCTTCAAGATATTATGGACCGCTGTTCCGGAAATCCCCGTTTCTTGTATAGCTGCACCGAGGTATGTGGATTAGTTTCAACCTTAATACCACGGCAGTGTTTCTGTCATTTGTAACAGTGTTTCTACGATGCTTCTTTTTGTTAAAAGAACCACAATGAAGCAAATTCGTCGATAAAGACAAAAAGGTTTTATGATCGGGATGTCGACGGTTTGGGTAACGTACCTGATAAAGTCTTTCTGCTTCTCTGGAATTTCTACGGCATTCACCGAATATTAAAATTATGTCGAGCTTTTCTTCATTATCATTAGTGTACTGGACCATACTGAATAAATGTCAAATGCGTCGAAGTTGAAGGTGTAGACTTGTAGTTCTGGTAATAGTAATATGTAATCAACTTTGACACTTCAAGAAAACAAAAGAAAACGACCAGTTTTTAAATAACATTATATGGACTGACTATGGATATTGTTTGTCACTTTTATTAATTTTGCATCAGTTTTTGTTAAATAAATATTAAAAACAAGATTAAATGAAGTAATTTCCTATGATATCTATTAGTTAAATAAAATTAATTCATCACTGTTTTATTCAAAGCAATTTAATACGACGAAAGTCTGCAGTAGTTATGCCTGTAAACTTAACTTTAAAAAATCTTCCTCCTGGAAAAAAATTACCTCAAATCCAAATATCTCGGAAACTAGTGGCTTGTTTATTGCTAGTAAATTGTTTATATCACAAAAGTTGCTTATAATTTAGAGATCTGTCATGTGCGCCACTTTTCAAAACTGCTGTCAACAAAATATGTTTTCGCATTGCACCGATATCTATACCACCACTGAGCATGAGAGGAACGGGATTTGTACTCACAAGTAAAGCCATTTAATGAAACTATACAGTGGATTTTTCAGAAATCATTTATCTTTTTCCGTTTTCAAGATATCCAGCTGGGGAGTTTTAAACGAGACACCCTGTATAAAGTACATCAAAACTTTTTATTCATGCACTGAGAGGAACGGGATTTGTACTCACAAGTAAAGCCATTTAATGAAACTATACAGTGGATTTTTCAGAAATCATTTATCTTTTTCCGTTTTCGAGATATCCAGCTGGGGAGTTTTAAACGGGGCACCCTGTTAAAGTACATCAAAACTTTTTATTCATAACAATGAGAAAATGTAATAATTAGTATGTAGAAACGAATACAAACCTCTTCATGAAAAAAACTATAGCAATTCAATTTTTTTACAAAAAGTAGATGGAAAAATGTTAAATAGGCATAGCAAGTCCTGCAGTTCCGTAATGAAGTTTGTTTTCTACTATGTTGACTAAAAAAAAACAATACGACTATGGAATGTACGATTTGTTCTCGAATCATACCATGCAGAAATAGGTTCAGTTTACTTTTTCCTGACGGTTATTTAATACAATTGTGTCAATAACAACCGTGCAAGGAATTAGTCGATACTCAAGCTGTAATTAAGTAAGTCCTACTACAGCGGAGGGCGCATATCAGCACTTCCATCAGGGGATTGTTCAAACGTCAATCCTTATAATGTATGATCAATTTCATCCCCGTTTATTAAAACCTAAATAAGCCTACCGATATTATTCAAAAGATTCTCCGGTAATTATTTCCCATTTCGAACAAAAGCGGCGATAAAGCTACCAGCTAGTTCGCGGGAGTCTCGCTAAGTGGCCCGCCATTGTGTGTGTGTGCCTGGAAAGCGAGAGATTCAACCTTCGGTGTTAAACTATAAATCATCGGGTACAGTTTGTTTCGGGAATGTAAGAAAAGTGAATTAAGGAGAAAGCGAAAATAAATAGAATTTGAATTAAATGGAAAGTAATTTAAGAGCCGTCTTACTTCTGAAAAACATACTCAACTAACTAGTTAACATCAAACTAAATGAAAAAAACGTCTTTAGTCATTAGATATTTTTTTAAATGGTAAATTCAAAAAATTTCTTGTTCATACCTTTAGCATCATTTTGACAAAGACTAATATGAAATTCATAAAAAAATAAATTTATTAATTCTTACGGATTTTTTTTAGTTGTTTCAATATGAAAAGTGTGTGCGCTTTTTATTATAGTCTGAATAAAGTACTTATGTTTATCGTATAATAACTGGTATCGAAGAATAAATATTGTATTGGTTATTGATTTTTTTTAGTTGTTTAATTAATGAAAAAGTGTAGTGTATGTGGATAAATTGATTAAATTTTATTTTTGAATTTTAAGAATTTTTTTATGGGCGCCAAAATATAAATTTGTATTTATAGGTATTTACTTTTTTATATTTTGCACATTTACTTTATATAGAGCTGACTCCAAATTCAGGGTGTCGTTTTCTTTTATTGTTTGATATTTTGTAATAACTGAATTTATTTGAAAATTATAGATTAATTTAATATTTTACAAATCTAAATATATTACAAATTTCTAGAAAATTAACAATTTGTTTCCTTATCCTATTTTATTTATACTGCTTAGTACTAAAATTTCCCATTTATTTTTGTTCAAAACGATTTAAGATATGGTATGATTTGTTGATATAGAAGTTTATACTCGACATATTTTTTTATGTAGGTATTTAAAATCGACCAAATTTTTATTTTATACAACTGACATTTGCATATGCTGTAATATTGGTTTCATATTTTTATTTCCACAATTGTGGTACATTCCTTAGCTGCCAGATGTCACTGATGTCAGTCGCTCTTGTCGTCTCTCGTATCTAGAATTTGCGCGCACTGAAAACAGACTGCACTTTCACTGCGCTTCACTTTCAAGTTTTTACCAAATTTTTATTATTTGCACATTTTTACACTTGTGACCTGTCCTTAGTGTTGAAACTTTTATTATGTTGAAAATTTTTTGTTATTTTGAACATATGCATTTTGTTCAATACTTGACTTGTTTGATATTGGTATGAATTTTGTTTGACGTTTCTCAATCTTCACATGGTAATTATTTCACAACCTGTTGATTTCATTTGATTTTCACTTGTTATTTTTAGGCACAAAGATGTTGACTGTTTGGAATTATATGAGTGACTGGCCACTGAGAGCTGTGTTTTTACTTTTATTAAACTGAAAACAAGTGAACTCGTTGCCATGTCAAATTAAACTTTTGTGAAATTTTTATTTCAAAATATTGAATTTATTCATGTTTTTAACAGAATGATTATTTCATTTTTATATTCTACTAATTTTTCTGAAAATTTTGGTATCTGTAACTTTTTTCGAAGTTCATAATTTAACTTTCTGTAATTTTTTATTAATTTTGGAAATTTTGTTTGAATTAAGATCGATATTAAGATGCGTAGGTAGCTTAATTTTATGTATGTAATTCTGTTCAATGTTCTTGAAACTATCCTTTTTTCACCTTCATTATCAGTCTTTTGTTTGTATTGATTATTACGAGTATTAATCGAAATGTTTTCAGGTCTACCGATTCATTGATAACTTTCAAAGTTTATACACTAATTGAAACTTTAGTCTGGATTTTTACACAGCTCTTGATGTTTAGAACACACCGCCCATGTCATTTTGCAGTTCACCTACACTCTTAAGGACAAGATTTTGTACAAAAAATATCTCCCAGCGTGAGTCACGAAACGGTACCCCGGCAAGTGTTGCTTTAGCTCTACCGGCCAACGCTTCAAGGTGTGTTGTTTAATAATTTACGCTGGACCGATATTTTAACAGGCCTCGCGCCCGATTGTTCAGGAACGGCTCCAATTTGTGTACATACAGTCTTGTAAGGAAAGAGAGTAAAGATTTTATTAATCATTAATATATTATCGAGGACAATAATAATTTTTTTATTAAGTAGGCAATAATTTTTAGTTAATAAGCTTAAACAATCTTAGAATTACCATTCCTTTATTATAAAAGCAGATATAATTTTTAAAATTCCATGTAGTTTCTTCTTCAAAAGCTTAAAAAACGTATAACAGGACAGCAGGAATAGTCAACAGTCTAATGTTTATATTTTCACGTTAACAATCAGATACGTAAATTACCTGCTATTTTCAGTAAAAATGATATAACTTGAATTATTTTTTTACTTTGGTGAGTCGTATTAATTTAAAAAACACTGCCTAATTACTAAAATATATAGAAACTTGCTACTAACTACGTTTGGAGAATAATATGTATAGTAGGGTGGTCCAAAAAAAAAAACATTTTTTTTCGTGTCTCTTGTGAAAATATGTTAGTTTATCATGTTTTAAGAGTCCCCTCAAAAAATCAGCTCAAAAAATTATTTTAAAGGTCGCTCAAGATTTTTAAAATTTTCCAAAATCGTCAAAAATTGAATTTAGGTACCTACCTACGTTTTCAAGCGACCTCTAAAAAATAAATATCAACGAACTAACAATTTTTTTTCATTGAATTTGATCAACAAAATAATAGAAATTAATCACGAGACACTTAATAAATGTCTCGAGGCAAAATTTACTACCGCACTGTGAGTATCAAATATTTATAATTTTTTAATTTTTTTAAATTTTTTTATTTTTTAGAGGTCGCTCAAGTCTGAAAATTAAAATAATTATGAGTGACCTTTAGAAATTAAAATATCGATTTGAAATTTTCAGAATCAAGATTTTTTTCAACCTAGAAAATGATAAAATAANATAAGTCGCACTATAGTCTTTAGTACTGTGAAGGTCATTTGTCTCAAAAGATCTTTTTTTTTATTTTTAAGCAAAACAGAAGGGGGTCCATAAATATTGCATTCTTTAAAAAAAGAAAAATACTGACTCGAGTAGTAAATAATTGTAAACAACAATCTGAAAAAATTTGTTAAAATAATACAGTTATAAAGGCTATACTGTATACTCTGCATCGGACCGTGACCGTAATTGACCATTCCGATACTGTTTTTAAGAATATCATATTTATAACTGTATTATTTTAACATATTTTTTCAAATTGTTGTTTACAGTTATTTGCTACCTGTCAGTTTTTTCTTTTTTTAAAGAACGCCATATTTATGGAGATAGCACTCCCTTCTGTTTTACTTAAAAATAAAAAAAGAAGACCTTTTGAGACACATGACCTTTACAGTATTAAAGACAATAGTTCGACTTATCGTCAGTAAAAATTGTAATTTTTTTATCAGTTAAGAAAAAAAATACGACGAGTTAAAGTGAGAGGTATCAATAATTTTATATGCAGATTTTTTCAACATTTTCATTAATAATTAAAAAATGGGATAACGAAACCAACTGAAATTTTAGCACACAATAGAGTAATAGTGAGGCTATACATGGTCGAAATTTCAAATTTTTTGCCCCTACGTTTTCTTAATATCGGTTTCCAAACTCAGAGGTCTATTTCATTTTTTTCGATAGTATGTGACTAAAAATAAGCAAAAGTTGATTGTCAAGACAATATGATATTAAAATCGTGTTAGTTATATTCATATTCTAGAATCTATTACTTTTTTGGTCGTAACTTTTTTCATTAAATATCCAGTGGTTTCCTTCTTATCGGTAAGTAGCTTGAAGATTTGTAGATTTGTAGATTGAAGAAGAAATCTACCTGAGCCAGGCTAATTTTTAAGCTGTAAATTTATTTTGACATAAATAACGATTTTATGTGGGACACCCTGTATAATAGTCTAATTTTTACCATATTTCTCTTCTTTTCTGTAACCAGTTGTACCCTATTGTTTTATAATACGACCTACAAAATACATACATATTATCTGCTAACTTCTAGACTTGCCCTATGGTGTTAATATTATCCAGTATAGTCAGTACCATCTGTTACATTAAAATAATTTGTCTTACCAAAAGGAACTACAAAATCTTTGGTCATAATATTGTCCACATCTAAACTGTTCTGAGACATACTGCTACAATTTATGTTTAACCTTACTACAACAACCTTTCGGATTTAATTGTCCCATTTCACCAGGATTGGGTCATTAAATCCGAAATAAAATTATTCAGGGACGTAATCCCGGAATTGTACGATAAGAACTTATGGACGGTGGATAGGGAGGCACGGACCGGTAGCTTGGCCGCCGCGTTCTCCCGACCTAACCCCGCTGAACTTCTTTTGTATAGAGTAAAGTTCTTCTCTATTTTAATTCTAAATAATTTTCTACTTCTGTGTAACCTATTTTAATTAAATAATAATACAAACTATCAAACAATAACAAGGTTGTCATGACATTACCTGTAAAGTTTTTCAGATTTCTTCAAACAAGTACATCAATATGGAATCTGAATTTACTAAATTGTACTTTAATATAATTTCTAACTTTTTATTGTGCCTCAGTGCATTTTATAAACTATTACATAAACTAACTTTTTTCATAATTTTGACATTTTTGGTGCGTTTCATCGAACAATTATTATCTGTTTTTTATTTGTGTTACATACTTTTGACAATTTTCGATACTTTGTGTGAGCAAAGTCTTATGAAATAAATTTTTTATTATTATTATTATTATTATTATTATTATTATTATNATTGGTCAATTAGTTACGTAGTTATAGCCGATCAAAGTTAACCGTCATTTACACTAAATGTATCTACTGGGACATCCGGGCTAATTTTTCGAAAAATACCTTTGGTATTCCGAGTACTTACCAGATCTAAGTTTGCAAATACTTTTCTTCATTGATGTCGGTGTCTCGCGATTTAAACAATTAGCGTATTTTCAAAGGCCTATCATTAATAATTATTGGTCTTTCAACAGTCCGATAATTATTTATCTTTAAACTTAATTATCAACTTTGTTTTTGTATAAGTGCATAAACTTATATACTGTTTATCAAAGATCAAAAACAAAATTTAAATATTCTAAAAATATCTCGAAAATTACGAATTAATTAATTACTAATTAATTAATTAATTATTAAACGAATTAAACGAATTGGATTGCCCTATATTGAAAATATAAAAAATGTAAAATGGTGGGTGCATGGCCGTTATTAAGCGTACTCTGCTTGCCGTTGTCAGCTTAAGATAGAGTACAGAGTAATTCAGAAATCTCTGCCAACTTCAAGAATGTCCGCTGTAAAGAGCTCGCGAAATACCAAGAGTAATTACCCGTAACTCGGTCTTGTACTAAAAGGCCGTCTTCTGCACGACACCGGGTCTCATTAATTTTCAAGTGTCATATTAGAATTCAGTACAAGAAGTGAGAGGAATCATTTTACTTATGTTTGGTGAATAAAAACGAAATCCTATACTCGAAATTCTACTGAGAGTCAGCAACTCTAAAACCAAAGAGTGGCGTCTCAGATACACCTGTATTAACAATATATTCATCATACATCAACGATACAACAACACAGATGGACTCCTAAATCATATTATTCGAATAATTCTGGAAGTCAAATTCGGTATGATATTGGAAGAAAATAGTTTCCTTTCCTAGATGTTCTTGTAGAAAAACCAATTCACATGGATATGTATCTAGGCGCTGTGTGTCATCACCATCTAGCTTAGAAAGAAACTTGTCTTCAATTTATTGCACACCTTTGTGCATCGAGAACACCTCATCTTCCAACCAGATCGCTTGGATTAAGAACTACAACAAACATGATTAATTTATCAATGAAATGGATATTCCAAGAGAAATATAGAACTAATCATTACTAAAATAAGTCAAGGAAAAGAAGGAATATCTGGGTATAGCACATTTATTTATTTATTTCACTACATATCCTACAGGCAAATGCCCAGTTACAGGATACAAAACTAATGCAGTAATACAACACACAACGCATTTGAAAATATATGTCAATAAATAGAATTAATAAAAATAATAATTGAAGAAGGCAATATACCAGCACAACATATAGTAGGCATATAATATACATACATAAAAATATATATTAGACCAGCAAAACTATAGAAGATATAAAATATATAAATACATATGCACACACTTATATAAATACATATAAATCAATAAAATAGTAAAAAAGTATAAAAACTATAAATTAACTAAAGAGTCCGCTTTTTAATTTCATTAATAGTGCAAAAAAATATATCCAACCTGTCCTCAACATTGCAATAGTTGACAATCATCTGATATAAAGGAGATGCTTTCATAACGTTAGTACTTTCAGTGGATAATTAAATATATTATTTTTACGAGAAGCAAGCCTAGGAACTTTGATCTGAATTTTGTTCAGTAACCAGGTGCAATCAATTAAGTTGTTTAATATTTTATGTAAAAAGACAATTTGATGTGTAATTCTACATGTTTTTAACTCTACACTGAAAACGATCAAGTAGGGCATTATCTGGATATCCTCTTTCAGGATATATTTCCGTCAAGCTTAAATGCGACAAATTTTAAAAATTTTCTTTGAACTTTTTCCAAGGATTCAATGTGTGCACTATAAAATGGACTCCAGGCAATTGATGAATACTCCAATTTTGATCTAACAAAATATTCATAAAGTAATTTCATAGTGTGTACGCTGCGGAATCCTTAAGAGGAACGTAAAATAATACCCAAAGATTTATAAGCAGATGATGCAACTATCTAAATGGGTTTTATAAAATTTAAATTTAGCTCTTTTAATCAAAATTCTACAAGAGGCCCAAAAACATCCAAATGATATCACCTATAAAATAAAAAATAGTTGTCATTATTGCCCGTAAGAGGAAAAAGTTATGACCGGATATTATCACCATACATCAATTTTGTAGGAGTTGTAAGTTTTAAAAAACACTATATAACACCAAAATGTATAGATTGAAAGCAAAAGTCCACACCCCAAAAATAATAAAAATCGAATAATACGTATTCGAGTTATTTACCAAATTCAAAAAATGTTCACAAAGTTTGAGGCCATCTAGCGGCCAAACGAAGAGATTTTGGATATAGGTGAATTAACCTAAATCTGCTATTTTCAGTCCACGAATCTGTGGTCTTCCGTTGTACACGTTATTCTGGGACACCCTGTATAATAGTCTAATTTTTACCATATTTCTCTTCTTTTCTGTAACCAGTTGTACCCTATTGTTTTATAATACGACCTACAAAATACATACATATTATCTGCTAACTTCTAGACTTGCCCTATGGTGTTAATATTATCCAGTATAGTCAGTACCATCTGTTACATTAAAATAATTTGTCTTACCAAAAGGAACTACAAAATCTTTGGTCATAATATTGTCCACATCTAAACTGTTCTGAGACATACTGCTACAATTTATGTTTAACCTTACTACAACAACCTTTCGGATTTAATTGTCCCATTTCACCAGGATTGGGTCATTAAATCCGAAATAAAATTATTCAGGGACGTAATCCCGGAATTGTACGATAAGAACTTATTTTGCGTTCTTTCTGCTATAACGCAGATTTAACGGTTGTATAATGCATATCCTGTTACATTGTATTCTTAACTTCTTTTAGCAGAAAAGCCATGTTACAATATAAAAACAGCTTTACAAACAAGCTAAGAAATATTTATTATACAGGGTGTTAATTAACAATAGCTGAATATACTATAGGTACGTGAAATGGTGACCATTAGCGCAAACATGCATTATCCGAAAGTTGAAAGTTTCGGAAATACAGGATGTTGAAAGTTAAAATTTCAATTCTTTTTTTTTGCGATTATTCTGAAAATATGTAGGTAAGGTACTTTAAAATTTGTGTAACTATGTCTTTTTAAGCAACGAATAAGATGTGTATTGCAATTTCACCGTTGTTCATAGAGGGCGCCACTTTCTACCAATTTTACTGAAAATTTAGTTAATAACTTTTTACCCTGTACGCCTAAAGGCGGTTTTCCGAACTTCATGTTCGATAATTTTTTTTACCACCCTGTATAAAAATGGAAAATTTTCATGTCAAATTCGATAAATTTGGTCTTCCTCTACAAAATGTCCAATTTGCACAAAAAAATAAACCGGGAAAACTAAATTTTGCTGACAGTCTGCATCTGTCAATTTTTGTTTAAAAATCAAAATATCTCGAAAACGGTCAATCCTAAGTATGGAGTGTGCTATATGTTTTCAACTTAAAAATGGATGCTGTTTCCAAAAATGCAATAATATACAGGGGGTTCCGTTTAAAATAAGAAAGTTAGTATCGACTTCCGGTATAACCGGAAGTACGATGAGGTTGAAAACTTGGTGAGCCCCTCTGTCCATGTCACACCATCACAATTTAAAAAAAATCCTACAAGCGGTTTCCCAGTTATCCATCGATGGAGTTCGAGGTGGGACACTCTGTATACACTTACTTTTTTTCCAAGGACTTCAGTATAAACCAGCCATAACTAAGAATAAAAAAATCTTCTCTAAACATGTTGGTTGGTTATTGGAAAAATGTGTTCTGACTTCCTCGCGACAACCAGTGGAAAAGGACCGAAAACAAAAACAAAACTCGAACAAAATGTAGCCCGCTTGATAGAAACAAGAGTTTTGGGTTTGTTTCAGCTTTGTTTTTGTTTTTCAGGTTCTAGAAAACACAAACAGGACATAAACTCAACTGTCCGTTTAGTGGAAAACCGCCATAATATGAAACTTGAAAAACCTGAAAGAGCAATCATTTTTCCATTATTTGTGTATTCTTGTTTCATTTCGGTATCTCGATCCGTTTTCGAGAAAAATGAATTTAACGATCACTATGTTTTTGATAATACGAGAAATTAAAAGCGAAACAAACCAAGTGTTTCCTTAGTCGACAGATGAAGATGTGTAGATATTAAACAAAATATACACTGTGCTCAATAATACAACCATATACTACTCCTTTTTAATCTTAAATAAAGACATTATTGTAAGCATCAATTATTAATTAACCATAAATATTTATTATTTAAATGTTTAGTTTACGTCAAAAACTTGAACATGTTTTGCATCAATAGTCATTTGCATATTCTACCCGAAATAATATTAATATAATGATATAAAACGCCGCCTTTCATTGAAGAATCTTTTAAATGTGTTGATATAAATTTGTTTAATGAACTACTTGAGAATGTTTGTTGTAAGATGAATTTAAATACAATGACATCTAAAATCAAATATATGTATGTACTATATTGAAAAAATGCTACTGCAGTGTCACTGAATACTTGAATGGTAGTATTGTGCTGTGATTTTCTTTCTTCATTTTCATCTTTTATTGAATGTATCATTAGATTTACTTGGGGCTTTCTTTAGTCCATTTTAATAATACAGATACTGCTATTTTGTTGTGTTTCACTGTCACTTTATTACATTATGTTATACTTAATCTGTTTTATCCATAATGTCATGGTATGAGAGAAAATATTATTACATTTAGCTTTATTTAAAAGATAAATATATAGGTATTCTTACAAAAAATACAAAATATATAAAAACATTGTATGTGAAGTAATATTATAAGATCAATACATTTTTAAAAGTTTATTCCTAATATTTGCCTAGGGGCACTAACAATATCTATTTCTTTAAATTTAACTCATATGTAATCAATTAGAGCGTATGCGGGGTTCAATGGCATAAAAAGGATCGTCGCCATCAGCAGCAATATTTCTCTCTTCACCACATGAAAAAGTTGTATCTGATCCATTTGCGGCAATCTCCTGTTTATTGTGAATGTGTATGTTTACTGATAGCTGTGGGTTACAGAAACTCGAAGTTGCTATGTTGAGTGTCTCGCAGATAAAGTATAATTTGTTGTCGCAATTAACGTCGCTCCATTTTCCGTTTGGCTGCAACTGTATACAGAATTCTGGGTTTCGAAGGTTATTTGGCTCTGTTGGTGCCCAGTTGGTATAAGCTACGGTTCGATGGTCCCACCATATCCATTTGCCGTTGGAGTGTTTGATTCCGGATGTCCAATAATTGACTGAAAATCATTACTATACAGAGTGGCCCACTTTTTTGTAGTAGGATTTTAACAGGCGATAGAGAATCTTATATTAAGTAATATAAGTCCGCAAAAGCTTCGATACGGACCTACAGGGTGTACAAAAGTGAAGAATTTTTTAATTTTTTCTTTCTAGCGCCTACAGTTTTTGAGATATTTTGTTCAAATTTTGGGGTTTAGTTATTTATTGGGGTTTACTTGGATAAGTATGCCAAATCATTGTGAAAGTCTACCGCGTGATCATTTTTTCAAGGTCGCGGCCCCTTTTCCACCCCCAAATTTTTTTGTGGTGCGCCACTGACCGTGTCCGTTAAAGGAAATCGTTTCCCAGTTCTGTTTAGAAACTTTTTTATCCCTTGTATTTTTTTCGTATCTGCACCCATTGTTAAAGAAAAAATTGAAAAACTAATATCTGTAATAGGTCAATTTAATGAGACTATTCTAAAATGCTACAGACTAAAAGCGTTAAATACATCAACAGGTAATTTTAGCTAATAAACTAACTATGACTAATGCTGAGTTCATTCATAAAGGGAGGTAATAACTAAAAATGGATAATTTAAGAATTATAAAAAAAGAGGAATTGAAATTTAGGAAATTGTGCAAATGATGAAACTCCTGACGTTGAGTTTAATGGACAGATTTTCTAAATCTAATTTTTAGTATTTTTTACCAACTCAGCGTAATAATTTAAAGCAACTGTTCGAAATGGGAACCATTTTGTTCGACGCACAATTCGCACCTTCGCCTAATAGATTGTTGTGCTGCGGCAATAAAATTACCGTTTCTCATTTCATCGCAGGCATTTTGGATCCGGTCAATAAGCTCTTCTCTTGTATGCACAGGAACCATATAAACTTTATCTTTTACATAACCCCAGACGAAAAAATCCAATGGTGTTAGATCGGGGGAACGTGGAGGCCAAGAAATCGGCCCTCCACGTCCTATCCACCTTTGTGGGAAATTATAATCCAACCACCCCCTTACATTTCGATGAAAGTGGGCGGGACAACCGTCAAGTTGAAACCAAGCATTTAATCTCAAATTCAATGGAACTTCTTCCCACATATTTCCATGTTCAGTTATTAAAAACTCCAAAAAATTATCACCATTTACGCGTTGTGGCAAGAAATAAGGCCCAAACAGATAATTACTAAAAACTCCTATCCAAACATTAACACTGAATTCTACTTGAAAGTTTCTCGGACGAATTGCGTGCGGATTTTCATGTGCCCACACATGCTGGTTGTGGAAATTGACGACACCCTGGCGAGTAAAACACGACTCGTCGGTCCACAATATGTGACTTAAAAAATGTTCATTCTGTTCGATGGAATTCAAAACCCACCTGCAAAACACCAATCTTCTTTCTTCGTCGCCTTCATGCAAACCTTGCACAGGTTGCAAATGGTAAGGACGTCTGTGATCTTTTTTTAGAACTCGAAGAACTTTGTTCTTTGATATGCGAAGGACGCGAGAAACTCTTCGACTACTTGTGGTTGGATCCCTATTGAACTCACGAAGAATTTGGTTGTTGATTCTTTCTTGCCGGATATTAATTCTGTTTTGCCTTTCGTCGGGTCTTGCAGTTCTAAGACCGTGAGTGCTAAATTGTCGATGAATGTTAATAAAAACTGAATAATGCGGTTGACGTCTATGCGGAAATCTTCTCCTGTACTCTCTAACTGCTTCTGCCGAGTTCCCGTCTGCAAATCCGTAACAGAAATGGATGTCTGCTTGTTCTTGATTTGTGAATAAAAAAGGCATTTTAATATCAGGAATAACGAACGCTATTATCACCACTTTAACACCTCGTTTTCAGTGCCCACCTAATTTTATTTCTTACAACAATTGCAATTTGGAGGATGATCTGTCAAAATGAACTGTAAACAAAGTATGTTTCTAAGTTACAGACACAGCCTACTGTGGCATTTTAGAATAGTCTCATTAAATTGACCTATTACAGATATTAGTTTTTCAAATTTTTCTTTAAAAATGAGTGCAGATAAGAAAAAAATACAAGGGATAAAAAAGTTTCTAAACAGAACTGGGAAACGATTTCCTTTAACGGGCACGGCAGTGGCGCACCACAAAAAAATTTGGGGGTGGAAAAGGGGCCGCGACCTTGAAAAAATGATCACGCGGTAGACTTTCACAATGATTTGGCATACCTATCCAAGTAAACCACAATAAATAACTAAACCCCAAAATATCTCAAAAACTGTAGGCGCTAGAAAGAAAAAAATAAAAAATTCTTCACTTTTGTACGCCCTGTAGGTCCGTATCGAAGCTTTTGCGGACTTATATTAATATAAACTTTTCTACTTAAATTACGATTCTCTATCGCCTGTTAAAGTCCTACTACAAAAAAGTGGGCCACCCTGTATATATACAAATGTATTTTGAGAAAGTGGTGTTAAAAAAGCGTTGATATGTTCGTCCGAGAGAGAAATCATTATAATCAGATAATCTTTCTAATAACAATGATGCATCATATGATCTCTTTGTTTTCGACATATATTTTTTTAAGTGTTGGACAAGGAGGTTAATTCTTTAATTTTTTAAAATTAGAATATTCATTCAAATGGCTATTTGTGAAATCACGACTGTCTCTTTATCATATCAAATGCAGGCAATTAAAGCCAAATAAAATATTCCGTCATTTGTCCCTACGTTGGTGAACCAAAGTGATACTATTGGAAAATTAAGGACAATCACGTAGTGTTTGAGGAGTTCAAGAGTTTACAATAAATTCAAAAGGAGTACACAAATTCACACGAGTACACACACAAGTTCATCCATAGTGTACGCAAATTAATACCCCCTCGTGTTCGTCAATGAAAAGTGCATGCTGCAGTTGCAAATGACAATAAGAAGTCATTCTTCCCACCAAATTAAACATAAAGACAAAAATAATTTTATCTTATAAGAGGTGTTAGGATTATTCAAAAGTGGGATGCATTTGAATATACAGGGTGTCACCTAACGAATGTTACATACTTCAAGGGTATAATCTAGAATCCAAATGGTGTCCATTTAAGCAAACTTGCTTAAACGAAAAACGTCGCAAAAAAATTACAGGGTGTTAAAGTTATTTTTTCGTGTTTTCTCTTTAACTCGGAACCATTTGAGCGAAATTTGCTGTTGCTTAGTTTCTCTTCGTGAAGTATGCAGTGATTATGTTTCTATTAGGCTAAATCATAGAGGGCGTTCATTTTACTACAACCCTTTGTAAATATTCTTCTGTGTCTTTTTTGTAACACGTAAATATAAAAAATAGTTAGATAATTTTATTCTACAAAAAAAAAATGTGCACCTATCAAAAGTCGAAATTATACTCGGTTGGAAACATTGATAATGAACTCACGTTAAAACAGATCAACCTCGTCATTGCCTCCGCTATAAGAGTTGCAGTTCGCAACTTTATACATTTCACCCAAATATACAGAGTTATTCACAAACAAATGGTGACCAAAAATGAAACCTCGTATTCTTTGGTGAATTTTCCTATAAAGTTTTTATCAAGGACACTTCGTTAAAGAGATACTGAGTGTTAAATTTCAAAAATATTTTTAATTTCTTTAGATACAGGGTGTTAAACTTCAAAAAATATTTTTAATTTCTTTAAATAATAAAACTAGTAAGTGAAATAATTTGAAATTGGGTACATGTATGTATGTAGACATTGTCCAAAACTGAGTTGGTTTTTTAATCCAGTTTTTAATCCAAACCAGTTTTTAAATTATTTAAAAAAATTAAAATATTTTTTGAAGTTATCTGTATCTTTTTAATGAAGCGTCCTAGATAAAAACTTTAGAGGAAAACTCCCCTTAAAATTCACCAAAGAATACGAGGTTTTATTATTTTTGGTCACCATTTGAAAATCACCCTACACAAAATATAATGTATTCGCTCCTAAACCTACTTTCCAGAATTAAATATATTACTCATTACTTCTTAGCCCAGCAGGATCGTCTCTCAAAATCTTAAATTTAACCTAATTTAATATTAGTTGCACGTTCCTTAATTAACATAACGAATAATTGAATTCTATAGATAAAATCAGTTACAAGATTTCTCATAGTTTCAGTGGAAGAGACTATGTATATGTTGGATTTTTAAAGCTACAATTTTGTACATTTGGAAACAAGCAGATTTTGTTAAATCACAATGTCGATAAAATTAAGTTCATATTTTAAGTTAACTCTTAAGTAATTAAAAGACATTCGTCTGAAATTGTCTGTTATCTAGTATACAAGTTTATTTATTAATATTCAGAAAAGAAATTGTAGAACAATTTGTATATAGGCTGTTTTCAGCGAATGGTCGGACTAGTTCGGTCAAATTTCTTCAGTCAAACAATTCGCTGAACGGGCTTGTATTAACTGTATTAAAACCTATCCAATATTCCCAATTAGCTGATTGGGCTGACCACGAAATATTTGTCTACTGAACCACTTTGACCAATCCGACCATTCGCTGAACACAGCCATAGTTGAACGTTTCAAATGATATATCGCTCCCTTTTTCATAAAAAAATCTGGAACTAGGAATTAAGTTTGAGTTTGTTTGAGGTCACTAGAATGGGGGCTCAAACCCAGTATTGAAATGATATAACACAGTGCACATTGTAACAAATTAAATCTAGTGCGATTAGTTATCAGTTAGTTGATTGGTTAATAATAACTTTGGTAAACTGTCATCATGTAAAACTTAGTTAAGAAGCCTGGAAATATTGAGTCTGAATAAAGAGCGCGCTTGTGGTTCAAGTATGGCTGAGCCCAATGGAGTTGGAAGAGAGAGGCTAGCCCAATCAACGAGACGAACTGAGAATTGTTCAAGGCAAACGCCTTATGCAGATTTTTATTATTGCCATAATATCGTGACTTATAATCAACACCTTGAATCTACTTGCATATTTTGTAAGTTTACGAAAAATATTATAATTTATAGTAAAGGCTTGAAGCTCTGAGTGCCAGGATGTAGTTATTTTTTAGTTTTTCAAACGTATGGCACTGAATCCTACTGAATTTTGTTTAATTCTATGACGAAATATATCAGTCATTCGCAGATCTGATTTTCTTTGGAAAAAGTCGTAAATAGAAATAAGAGATTAATTAATTCTAGTCTCACAGCTCACGACCTACACATCAGAAATGTTTATTAAGGTAAATGAATCTAGTTTTATAATTTCCAAAATATTTTCATTGTCTAGTCTGAAAACTAGAAATAGACGTATAACACAACTTAAATATGTAGGTCAGAGAACTATTCAGATTCCGAGTTTCTTCTAAACAAGAGAGCGAAACGTCCAAAAATCAAAACTGACGACGCCAAGTGGCATCCAGTCTGGAACTTGTTCAATCGTTGGCAACTACCACACAAATTCGGAAAGCAAGTAACAGAATTCCTTTACCTGTTTTATCGTATTGAGAAATCACATTAGTCAGTATGTCGTTAGTCTCCTTGTTAGGTATGCTAACTAATTCTATTCCATACTGCTTGCATGTCAGGGAAGCTGTTCCTTGGGTTGCCTAAACATAAAAATTTAATATATCTAACAAAAATCAGAATATATTTAGTGAGCCACCTAACAGTTGGCATTATAATTTTTTTTTAATGTGTCGTATTATGGGCCATACAGTGAAATTTTCTAATGGTGATAAGGTGATCATTATAGTTTTTGATATTAAGTCATTACGCGTTATAGATTGCAGAACATAATGCCATATCTAAACAAACATTGGACACTGAACTAGGATATTAGATCATTTTCATTTAAGTTTTGTAGATGTAACTTGCAAAATAGTTTCAAATTCTCTAATTTCTGAATAACCTTCGTTACTGGAAACTGTAGCGAATTAAAAAGTTAATGCTAATATTCAAATTACTGTCTCACATGACTATTGAACTGTATCAAAGACAACACTAAACTTTGGAGAAAAAGTAGTAGAATTTGTCTAAACTATTAGAGAAGATATTTTAAATAACATTGCATTTCAGTTCGAGTGAATCAAACTTTAACCACAAATAGAACACAATAAATAATTCAGAATTGCCTTATAAAGGAAGGGTTTAAGTCTCACCATTTTGACTGCACAGGGCCGTATTGGTCGGTTGTTAAAATCATATTATTTACGAAATCTTTGTATGCTTATAACAAATTGATTCAAATTTGGTGTGGTGTTAACATTTACACATGTGCATAATTTACTGTAAAATTTACAAATTCTTGTAGGTCAGTGGTGTAGGAATTGCTAGTAAAGTTGAATTTTTTTACCCCAACTTTTTCGCCAATGACCTAATAATCATTTGGGATTCATTTTTAGATTCCGTGGACAATTCTACAAAAAAAAGGTATACTTGTTGAAAAACGGTATAGTGTATCGTTTTACCGAAAGTCTCAGTTGAATGGGAGACAGTTCTTCTGACAAGAAATTTAGTTTCTTAAGAATAGGAAATAAATTTTAAATTAATATTATTATGTCACGCATTAACTTAAAATTCAAAACAATATTAAATAATACGTCTTCACATTGGCGAAACGACAGCTAAATTCTAAATGTCTCGTGTGTTATTTATTGCATTCGTACTGTGATGAATTCCCCTTCTAAGCTAATTTTTGTGTTGCACTACAGTGCGGTGGACAGAATATTCAATGGCACCTCCTCTATAATTTATATATCCGTACTAACGATTGCCATAAAAAAACAACTAAGCAATCACAGACTTATCTGTCATCAGGAACTATCATTTTATTTAATATTTTTAAGTCTTGTCCGAAGAACGGTCTCCCATTCAACTGAGATTTTCGGTACACTATACCGATTTTCAACAGGTATACCTTTTTTATGTGGAATTGTCCACGGAATCTAACAATGAATCCCAAATGATTACTAGGTCATTGGCGTAGAAGTTGGGGTAAGAAAATTCCGCTTTGCTACCCATTCCTAGCGACTGACCTACAAAAATTTGTAAATTTTATAGTAAATTATGCTCATGTGTAAATATTAACACTACACCAAATTTGAACGAATTTGTTATAAGCATACCAAAGATTTCATAAATATAATTTTAAAAACCGATCAATCTCTGTTAAATTATAAGGCAATTCTGAATTATTTATTGAGTTCTATTTGTGGTTAAAGTTTGATTCACTCGAACTGAAACAGGCTGTATATAGAAACTTGGATTTGCACACTTGGGCTGTTCTGTGCACCCTCATCAACTTTATGTGTTTTATTGCTTACTTTTACTTTGGCGACCCTGTACTTCCTTTCGACTCCTGATGTTTGAGGCAGAAATTGATCATTTATCCCTTGGCAGGCACCACCATCAGTGGGTTTATTTGAATCATCGGATCCATGAAGTAAGTCGTCATATTTCTCACAAATAAAGTAATCCGATTTTTCGCAGGCCAGATCATTCCAATACAGCCCATTATTTTCTGGAGCGAGCTCGATGCACCTTTCGTTGTTGTTACTGTTGTCTGGTTGGGTAGATACCCAGTTAGTATATTTCATTTTCTTTCCTGTGGAAAGCCATAGCCAAGTTTTGTCGTCTACAAGTCTGGAGCCAGATGACCAAAAATTGTTTCCTGCCCCAACTAAGACAAAGGAACTTGGTTTAAAAATGGTTATCGATGGTTAAACAATATTGGGGTGTTTATAAAGTCAATTTAGATTTTTCGAAGGAAATATCCCTGTTTTCTTCAGAAGAGACTTTGAAATTTGTGATTAGATTTTTGGTCTATAATGTTCTATTTCGTGGTTTGAAGTTACTGGCATGTAATGTTGCATCCTTTAAATTTACTTATGAGTTGCTTATTTTTCGTGTTGTTAGGTGTTTTCTTGCTGCCTTGACAAACGTTATGTTATTCAACATAGAAATAAAAAACTGAAGCGATATACGCCAGTGAGTTCAGATCAGAATACACAGCAGACAAAAATATTGGTCAGAGAATTTAATGTGATGTTTCTTCTGAAGAACAAAGCGATATGTCTCGCGAAATGTTAAGAATTCCGAATCGACGACATGGCAACTAGCACGGAATCTATTTAATCAAGAAAAATAATGTTTCAACTAAGAACTGAAACATAACCTAGAATTAGTCAAGATCTCTCAACTAATCGATATTCCTATAATTTTTATAAGAAAGTCGAAAATCGTATATCTCTAAAATTATACTTTAAAATTATATTTTTAAACAAATGAAATTCAAATAAAAGATTGTATTTCTGTTATTCTAAAATGTATAAAATTGGGCAATTTGCGGGGTAGAATTATTCAATTTCTCAATTTCTACAAAACCAGGGCTTTTCTTGTCATTACTCACAAAAGTTATCTTGAAGGGAATGCAATTTTTTTACTTACTGGTGTCCATAATGTACCTGTACAGTCTATCACTTTCCGCAGCTGAGTGAATCGAAACCAGTTGCATGTGTATCATTTGGCAGAACAAACTGGCTTGCAGAAATGACGTCTACAACAAAAGTGTTATACCTTACTCAAAAACGCTGTAAAATACCTAACCGTTATACATCTGTGAAGTGGCATAATTTCCTGTATAACTGCCATGTTGATAGAATTTCTGACAATTTTTGACAAGATTCACTTACACTATCTTCATATTTCAATAAATAAAGGCGAAATTAGTACTGACCTTAAAAGTTATGCCAAGATAATAACTTTTTCCTTGAAAATGTAATAATTTGATATTAGATTGGTCATACGGGCCTTGAAAAAATGCTGTATTTCCTGTAAAAGACAAGATGTTGTTAATACCAACAAAGAAATACGGTATCAAATATTTGTATTGAATTGCTTAGCACTTTAAAGCAAAATTTACATAGCAAACAATTTTAATTCCAAGTATTTCAATACAAAAATATATTTGCGCAGTGTAGGATTACCTAATAACACAATCACACACAAAAAAAGAAAAGTGGTATGTTCCAAAGACTAGACCTATGTATCCTTATGCATTTTGATGCGCAAAATCCGAATACGGAAGCAGACTTGCTTCATCACCCTCTATTTTTCTAAATCGCGAAAAATCGCCCTTAAATAAAGACAGTACGGAAAATCTTACATTGGCAGGGATCAATATTAGATCTAATCGTAGATTCCGACTGAGAATTACTGCAGCATCATAATTCTCTGTATTCTCTGAATTCCAGTTTTTTTAAATCGCCGAAAAACCATCCTTAAACGCGGAAAATCCCACTGTAGGAGAACTGGAACAATTGTAAACAGAGAAGTTAATGCGGGACTAATAGTTGAAGTACTTCAAAAAAATTTTTTTCCTATCGGGCTTCATTGTGTTATTCAAAGAAATTTGTTTGAAAACAAATTCCAATTATAACTTCTAAGTCATTGCCATGACAACAATGTTTGGGCAATTAAAGTAAATGATGAGAATGTTCATTTCCAAGTTTAAACTGATATTCAAGACGCCTGAATTATACAGGAGCAGACAAAATTGACAGTGTTGCCAAATTTGACATTTTTCTTTGATAGTTCGATTCCTCTCTCACTTTGCTAAAAAAAGGTATACCATATATCAGTCGATATATTGTACCGTTTTTGAGAAAATCGAATTTTATTAACAACATAGGTACATGTATTGTATAAAAAATGCGATATTAACATTTTTGCAAAAATCTTGGAAATTGAGATGACTGTCAACAAGTATGTATAAATAGCAGTTACATATTTGTCATAAATCATTTAGACACCATTTATTGATTCAATATCATGGAGGATTTTAGCTATGAAGAATTTGCAAATATTTATCTCATGTGCGAACTTGCAGAATGTAATGCTTCTGAAGCTGTTCGGATTTACGGCAACCGCCTTTCAAATAGAATTTGCATATTTGAAATGACGAAAACCCCTATGCTATTATTCAGACAAAACTCTAACAAAAATTTATCATTAATATATGGATAGGAGTAACTAGAAACTACTTAGTGGCACCACATATCATTGGTGACGCTTTAAATGAGGATAAATACCTACATTTACTGCAAGAATACCTTAACCCTTTATTGGAAGAAAAATATTTGAAATAAGATGTGGCTTACGCCCAATGCTGCATCACCCCATTTTAGCAGGGCAGTAACGGCTTATTTAAATACCACATTTCCCTATCGATGGATCGATCAAGGTAGTCCTTTTCCGTGGCTGCCTCGGTCTCCCAATCTTAATCCTCTGGATTTTTTTCTTTGGAGCCATCTTAAAAGTCTTGTTTATCAAACTCCTATAAATAGTAAGAATTACTAAGTACTTACTACTTAGTAACTCTTACCTAGTTACTCTTACTAATAAATAGTAAGAATATTAAGAAATCGCATAATTACATACGCCGACATCATTAGAAATGATCACCGCATGTTATTTCGAGTACAGCAATGAGTTTGAGCAATTTCAGAAAATGCATTGAAGTTCAAGGTGCACATACAATGTCGGAAAGTCCCCATGGTTCATCGGCCGTTACGTGAGAGCGATAAAGAAAGTCATAGAAATCCGTGCGATAGAGAAAGATGGATATAATGAAGGCGTCTAATAGTCACCGCCCATTTCGCCCTTACACAAATAAGATCCACTTCTTATTTGCATGTTGCATGCTCCAAAGTGTCGAATGCTTTATTAAAATCGAGAAGAATTAGACAGGCACATTTATTCTTTCTATAACTTTAACCAGAGCAGTGCAAGTACTATATTGAGCTCGAAAGCCAGACTGAGTATCAGGCAGTATATTGGCTTTATTATAATAGTTGCTGACTTGTCCAGAAACCCCTTTTTCCAAGATATTTGATAATGTGGGAAGGATACTAATGGGACGATGGTTTGAGATATTTGTGGGATTATTAATTTTTGCGACAGATATAATGTTAGCATATTTCCATGCAGAAGGGAAAACTCCATCCGCGAGGCATTTGTTTATAAAAAAAAAACAATATGATTACTTAAATATGGCGATATGATTTTTAAATTAATACCGCAGGAATTGATTAGTTGCCAAAAAATAAGTAGAGTTTGCTCTATAAACTTTTTTCCTGGGGAACGTGGTATTCGAGTTACAGAATGTTCAAGTTACCGAAAAAATAAATTTTTTCGGAAAAAAAATATTTTTTCTGTCATATCTTCATAATGCGGTGAACGATTTGAATGAAATTTACTACAACCTATTCACTTAATTAGACCTTTTACTGAATGTAATATTAACCTCATGGCATTAACCAGTGGCGTCCTACTGAAGGTGCCGCTCCGTTTTCCCTAGAAAAAATACGCCACTGGTGTTTTTTTCTAGAAATGTTAAATTCAGGTAATGTTACGTTAAATATATGAAAAGTTAATAGTAGCATTCATTTAGGAGATAATTTACTTATTTGCCAACCATAATATGCAAATTTATTCCATATACCTAGGTACTCAATTTGTTTAAATCTAACGGCAAAAATTGTCTTCATTATCAGTTAGTAATCTTTACTAAGATCTTGTTTTAGTATTATCTCAGGGAAAATCATGCCATCATAAGTTCCTCTATAAATAGCCTGATTAGGGGATGTCGAAAGTGTATCTATGCGGACGGATTTCGTTTTGAACAATTGTTGTAAGACTCGTTACTTAATTACTTACCCGACCTATTAGCTACTGTTATTTTGTTATTTGGTTTGATATTTTTTCCAGAAAATTATTTCTACAAAAAAGTATTCTTTTCTTGGGAAAAGTTGGCTGACGCTTTAGTAGCAAGTCGCTGGTTTTCATCAAATAAGCTGAGTAATGTATTAGGAAAATTCAATAAAACACAAAAACAAGCCCGATTATCTTCAAAACGCCTGCTACTATTAAAAAATAACAAGAAACATTTTTCATACATTTAACGTAACAGTACCTGAATGTAACATATATCCATTATTATTATTTATTTATTTCTCCAAAAAAAAATTACATTTTTATGGTTCTGTAACAAACGGAAAAAACAAAATCTTATGTCTAAATAGCAGAATGAGAGGAAAAAAAAGGAAAAAATCTAATACCTTAATATTACAATTGCATAACATGAAAAAAAAATTAAGCAAGTGAAGGAACGGATAGAGAAAAACAATTGTTTAAAATAAAAGCAGGAAGCTTAAGTACACCCATTACAAACGTGCACAGCATCTTAGCAGTTTCGGGACTAATGTTGTCACGAAAATCTATTAAAGTATCAAGAGAAGTTAAATTCCTAAGGTCAGGTGATTTGTGAGGTTCATACACTGGGTGTAACGTAAAGGTTGGGAATAAATTAACGGTGGATTTTTTAGTTCAAAAAATAAGTTTTTGTCATATGAAGTTATGCTCTACGGGTTTTCTTTTCTAAGCTACAGGGTGCTAAAAAATTTCAAAAAATGTAGTTTTTCTCCAATAACTTTTGAACATTATTAGAAGATAATGGAACGAAATTTTAGCCGTAGCTTAATTTGATAATCCCGTAGTAACAGGAAAAAGGTTGACTTTGTAAGTTACTCAGCAGCGTGCGTACGAATTGTACCGTAAGGTTTTTCAAAGAAAATCATGGTACGCCACTGATAAAAACATTTTTTTAAATGTTTTTTTTTATAATCCACTCCTTATTTTAAACAAAATTCGTTCGTTTTCTAGCTCTTGTCATTTTCCGTAAAAAAAACTTTTGTAAATACCATCATTTTTTCCCACTGCTAACATAGGAAAATGAAAATAACAAAAACATTATGAAGTATGCTTTAACTCAGCGACCGAAAATGGTCAAATAGACATTGAAAAATAGACTTTTGCATTGAAAATGATATTAAAATATCATATTATTTCAACAATAATAAAAAACACTAGCGACTTAGGAATTTAAAGAATTTACCGAGTAAGTAATAAACAATATTACAAAAGGTGCTGGAAATGTTGCCCCCCAACTTCAATACATTTTTCAATGCGTTCTCTCAAGGATTCTCTTACTCGTTCAAAAATACCAGGGATATCTCGAATTTGCTGACAACCCATTTCAACTCTTTGACGAAGAGTCTGTACATCAGTAATGGGAACGGAATAAACTATGTTTTTTAAGTGCCCCCACATATAGTAGTCTAATGGATTAAGTTTAGAGAACAAGCAGTCCACGAAAAAGTCTTCCTATTTGTAATGCGCCGAGCTGGAAAACGTACAGACGCACAACTAACACAGTATTCCCGTTGGCAAGGCCATAAATAAAGTGCATATCTGCTAATTCTGGAAATGAGTAGTCCATTTTTAACAGATCCAAACGTTTAAGGCACGCTAAATTCATAACCGACAATGGTGTTTTATCTGAAAACAATTTTGGTGACTTAGTCAAAGCATACTTCATAAAGTTTTTGTTATTTTCATTTTTCTATATTAGCAGTGGGAAAAAATGGTATATACAAATGTTTTCTATATGGAAAAATGACAAGAGCTAGAAATAAAACGCAAGAGGGTAATTTTGTTTAAAATAAAAAGTGGATCATAAAAAAATATTAAAAAAATGTTTTTACTTGTCGCGTACCACAATTTTCTTCGAAAAACTTTACGGTACAATCGGTACGCACGCCACTGAGTAACTTACAAAGTCCATCTTTCCTGTTACTAGGGGATTATCAAATTATGTTACAGCTAAAATTTCGTTCCATTATCTTCTAATGTTCGAAAGTTATTGCATAAATACTAAATTTATTGAAATTTTTTAGCGCCCTGTAGCTTGGACAAGAAAACCCGTAGAGCATAACTTCATATGACAAAAATTTATTGTTTAAACCAAAAAAATCCATCATATAATTTATTCCCAACCTTTACGTTACACCCTGTATAGAGCATTTAATAAAGATATGTTAATGAAATAGGAAATACCATTAAAAGCAATCTTTAAATAATGCTTATTCGAAAGTCGAATTTGAGCTATAATCCTTATAATATGTATTGGTAAGCCGAGGTTAGATAATTTTTCGGGTAGCTAGTTAATCTGAAATACCTACAAAGAACTGAGGATGAAGAGTTTGTTGCCGAAAAATATCGATATGGTGGAGAATGTCCTCATATGTACGTAAAAGAGTATTAGTACTCTGTGCCAGATTATGCGCATTTAAGTTGGTCCACAAATCATTTGAACTTAAGAGAGGATAGAATTGTTTAATTTGTAACAGTCAATTAAATCTAGAGTCAATATTTGATAACAGCACTTGTCGCATAAGACATAGATAAGGATATCGTTTTTTATCCATAACTAGTAATTTACGTAGCCAATTAAGACAAGATTTCAGTACAATATAAGAAAGACCTACATATACATACTTCTACAAAAAACCGCCAGTGGCGTTTTTTTTTCGAGGAAAATGTGGCGACACCTCCAGTAGCGCGCCACTGGTTAAAGTCACAAGGTTAATATTACATTCAATAAAAGGTCTAATTAAGTGAATACGCTGTAGTAAATTTCATACAACTGCGTCTGCGCATTATGAAGATATGGCAGAAAAAAAATATTTTTTTTGTAAAATTTAACACACTGTATCTCGAATACCGAATCGCGCAGGAAAAAAGTCTATAGAGCAAATCTCTCAATCAATCACTCAACTTATTTTTTGGTAATGAATCTAGTCCTGTATTTAAATTGAAATCACCCCGTATAAAATAAATATCGAACAAATTTATTCAGGTAAAATACACCAATAGTGCCTTTATAGTCTTATATAATTTTTGGTTTATGAGAATATTTTTTGACTCAGGAAGAGGCAGAATATATTTCGACATTTATTTACTACAATAGCTTTACAAATCATATGTTTTAAAAAGTTCTAATTAGATTATTTTACTTCATCTCTTACAAGTATACCGGGTCCGAGTCCTAGATTGAATCATATTTTTGACAGCTTGTAGAACTACTTAAAATAAGGCCTCGCAAAAGATTCAAAACAAACAGTACAGAAACCTAATATTTATCAGCTTTTTACAGTTAGTTACATTTGGATACTTTTCATTAAAAATTTGTATTGCATATCAATATGAAACATTAGCGGTTCCATAATATTTCACAAGGTAAATTCATTGCTGCAGGCTATTAATAATAAAAATTATTCGATGGACAGTTGATAAAAATAAATATATTGACTTTGACATTGATAAGGAAATATCAATTTCAATCATATGGTAGGTAAGATAATTCAAAATTGGGGTTTCTATTTATTTGCAAAATGTGGTTATTGTTTTTTCTGACTAAACCCCGTATTCAAGCATTTCTTGAATTCTCGGACATCTATGTTAAAGGAAATAAAAATTAGAGGCACTTTGCTTAGGGAAAATTTCATATTCTGAAATTTTTATTACATATTTGATTACTGCCCATGGCTTCCCAAGATAAGCAAAAGTTTTTCTTAAGAAACTTAATTATACTTGAAAAAAAATATTTTCTAGTTATTGCAAGATAAATCTTATGATTGTGGACTTACCCATTTGAACTGAGTGGTTTGTTGGGATGCCATCTACTTCTAAAACATATCCACACACGAAAGCCGAAACTATTACGTTGAGTATGAAATTCATTTTATTTTATCTCTAAAAAATCTCTACTGAATGTAGTTATTAATTTATCATATGAACAAACAGGATAATAAATAATACCTTTTAAAATCTTTAAAAATCAAGTCTCGCTGTTACCACAACTGCACTCCCTAGCCATCTGCTGCTTTGATTACAGCGTGAGCATTTTTATGGACCTTCCATATTTCCCTCTGAAAAATTAATGAACAAATAAATACTGAAATATGTACACAGTGTGTCTGGGAAGTAATGAATAAATAGGAAATCATTCAATCTCTGTTATAAACAACAGATTCAAGGTACCTAACCAATTATATAAGCAGATATTATCTAGATAGATAGAGATTATCCTAGATTTAAGTAAAGCCTTTAATTGTACCTCATTTGAAATATAAAAAAAAATCAGTGTGATTTTTTTCCTGTTATTCTTTTATTTATTAAATAGATTTCAGTTTGCTATTTACGAGACTATAAAGCTAAGTACTTTGGAAGTATAATATGTGGCTCCTCAGGTTTCATTCTTGGATCCCTTACTTTTCTTAATATGTATAAATGAGCTAATATTATCATTAAACGAACGATTTTTCGGTAATAAAATGGCAGTTAACGCGCGAGACTGAAACGATCTTCAATCTTGTCAAGGTGCAGTTCAATTTAGTCTTGATAATCCTAAATTTATATTGATTCTAAGCCATCGTGGAGTAATCATTTTGATTGTATAAACTGTTCGCTTTGTAGTAAAAAATCTTTCTTACTCTTGATCGTGTGAAAATGCTTTGATATATTTATACTGAAACTGAAACAAATAAACATAAAAAAATTGAATCTTAAATTATTCTCCTCCATCTGTAGCTGTTGCAGTTTTACCATTCGCAACCTTAACAGTTGTAGCTAACTTAGATTGTAAATAATTCATGATGATCACAAACTCTTTTGGAGTTTCCTAAGTGTGGATATCGCAAATGAAAAGAAGTTCACATGATGCCATTAAATACAAACATTTTATTTTTGTTCAGGTGAGTTTCAGTTGGTAAACATTCTCACCAAATTCAGTTGCCCATGTACTATTTTCTTGCTTATTTAGAAAGAATTATTAGCAAGCAAATTAAAATATAGAAATAAATATACAAATACAGTTTTTTGCCGTTCATAAATGCAGAGTATAGGAAATCAACTTGAGCGAAAATAAAAATTCATATTCTATAATTTAAATATTAACATACAATAACACTCATATCTCAGTTTTGAAATAAATGAAACAAAGAATACTTAAAACTGTGTTTGTGTTTACTAGGTTCACATTATAGCAGAATAGCCTTGACAGCAATATAGTTCTTCTTATCTTAACCGTTAACCACTTCCATATTTTACTGCTTGCCTGTTCCTGTGGTTTTTTATTGTGTAATATGCGATAACAAAAGAAAAATAACATTTTTTTAATAACAGGGAAATATTTTAAATTTTATATAACTATATGAGTATTTCAGTTTGTTGAACTTGAATTTAATTCCACTCAAATGGTTACAGTTGGTGTAGAATTAACTAAATGTTAAAAAAATAAATAAAATATAGTATTACTTGTATTTGAAAACATACTCTGATATTTAATAAAAAGTTACATGTTCCGTTTCAAATTGTTCAATTTTACCAACATTGATTAAAGACGATGAAGAAAACACAAAGAAAACTACTTTTTTCTTCAAACGTGACAAGTAACAACTTATGTGACCGTTACTCAATAATATTAAGTGTCATTTATATGGCTAGGAGTATAAGTACCTAAACGTATAAACACAGTACTACAAATTCAATTTTAATAATGAACATTTAATGTTTTAATATTTATTTATATACTATTAATATTTATAATAAAAATATAAATACACGTTAATAAATTTTTAACATTTCAAAATTCAGTCTTTTGTGGTTTTCGAAAGTGGAAATGAAGTTTCATTTTTAATTATGGTCAACAGTTTAAATGTTTATTTATTGATTCACAAAACATATAGTTTATGCTTTCTGATAATTTATGTTTTGTGATCTGCTTTCTTAGATAAATACAGGATGAGTAATTAATAATGGTACACAGCTTAATGGCATATTGTTAACGTCAAAATATAGTGATTGAGCCAAACATGCCTTAATCAATTATTGCTCCTTTTTGTTCTACAGGGTGTTAAAGTTGAAAAAATGTTCTTCTTTTCTTTCTTTTTTATTTATATTTTAAATATGTATGGACCGATTGTTTTGAAAATTTGTTTACGTTTTTTGAGGAGGCAAATACGAATGTGCAAACAGTGTTGGGGTCACGTCTAGAGGGCGCTGTCCTATCAATGTAAAAATCTGTCTAACTTTTTGCATTTTACAATTCTAAATAAAAAAGGTGTACTAGTTACAAATCGATAAAATAAACCGTTTTTGAGATACAGACGTTTTAAGTTTATTAACTAAATTAAAAAATTAGCAGGTCTTAAGATACCAAGCCTGAATTAAGAATTAAGACAAACATTACAGCAATTAAAGATTTTATTATGCATATCTTAACAAATTATTAACTACCAGCAACTTGAATGCACATTCTTAGCCTTTTATTAAGATATCCTCTTCTCTAAAAAATAACGACAAGGAAAAACTATTTCTTAATCAACTTGAGTAGAAAACAATATGGTATTGTAGTGACAGCTGTCAATTTATTATGTCCATGCCTACTACTTTGGAAAAAATAATTTTCTAATTTAATTCCTGTCGAATCTCAAAAACTTAAAATGTCTGTATCTCGAAAACAGTTGAGTTTATCGATTTATAACAAGTATACCTTTTTTATTTAGAGTAGAACGTAGTTCAACAATTTCTAGTTAAAAAATTCAAAATTATAAAATATAAAAAGTTATACTTTTTTTACATTGACAGGACAGTACAACTAGCGCCCCCTAGACGTGACCACAACACTATTTGCATATTCGTATTTTCCATCTCAAAAAACGTAAAACTACAAATTTTCAAAACAATCGGTCCACATAAAATATAGATAAAAAAAGAAAATATTTTTTCAACTTTAACACCCTGTAGAACGAAATTGAACAACAATTGATTAAGGCATGTTTGGCTCAATCGCTATATTTTGACGTTAACAATCTGCCATTAAGCTGATTACCATTATTCTCACCCTGTACATAAAATGTTTATTCCATTATTACTTCTTTCAATATTTAAAACCCGTTTATTAAATAATAATTGCTGTGTCGAATTAAAAATAGACACTTTAAATTAGATAATATCCCGCATTAGACTATCTTTAGACTTGGACCTGACGAGAATGTTACAATGACATTATCATTATCACTTACACTATTTACTACAATCACCAGGGTAGGACTGAATATATTTCAAAATAGGGCGATATGTACAATTTTAGGAAATTAAGTGATTTATAACATTTTTATATTAATATTAATAAAATAATTATAATAATGACAACGAAGGAGTCGAAACTAGTATTTACTTCTTGAGAAATATTAGTAAAAAATTATAAGAAATCAACTGTTCGTCTTTTACAAACAGGTTTTCATTTTTCAAGTCCAAAATCGGTTGGAGTGAAATTTTCGCTTCTCTGTAGTTTTATGTCTTCCGGCCCATTTACAACCAAGCTCTTCGAATCCTGTTGGTTGTCAAATGTATGTCTCATCGAAAGATCGATTATTGAAAATTAAACATTAATGAAGGACGAAAGTTATTTAATAATTTATATATTTTTTACCCGCTGCTGACATATGAGTACAATATATTCTGGCAGACGCTGCGCAAGCGTTTATCCTGTTCAAACGGTTAACGGTTTTTCGTGTAATACCCCATGCAAGTAGAAGCTGTCTTCACCATGACATACATCTGTGAAAAAAATTGTATGCTAGATTTGGTTTCGTTTGTTTGGTCTATGCTGCTTCTTCTCTGTCGGTGAAAATCTAAGAGGAATTAAAATTAGAATGAAGCAAATACATTTGGCTTCACTAGTTGAGAAAATTTACTAGTGTATATTTTTTCCAAATGGTAATCCAAAATTTTCTTCGCTACTATTAAACTAAGAGGCGGATAGGAAAATTTACCTAATCATTTTAGGCACAATAAGAGTCTGTGACTTAAATACTACAACCTAATAGAAAACATTTGAGCACTATGACGTCAATTCTTCGTGGCAGATGGGTTGTCAGCGGAAAATCAAACTTTCCAATTTTAGTCCGGGTAAATTAATTAAATAGAAATTGACGGCATTTCGACCCAAGACAGATATTAGAAAAATAAGACATAAAAACCTTATGCTGTACAAAAATAATAGACCGATCAAAATAACTCATTTAGAAGGAAAAAAAAAGAAAATTGTTACCTGGACTTTTATAAGTGGAAATGGTAAAGGGGCTTATAATAATTAAAAAAAAAAAATAAATGCGTGAGTAGGGGCGGCGGAGGGTTGATTTGGGGGGTTGAAAAGTTACGAAAAATTTATATCATTATATTATATTATATGAAACTTTTTGAAAGTATACTTTTTTCTATCAATAACGTCAAATTTTTTTAGATAACAAAATTAAGAAGTTTCTAAGATATTAATTTTTTTCGGCCTGAAACACTTTTTTTTTTCAAAGAAAAATTCTACTTAAAAAAATCATCGTACAAAGTTCTGCCGGTAATAATTTTTTTCGTTTTGACATATACTTTTTGGTGAAACAAAAAAAAATTGTAATCGCAGTTCAAAAACATGCTCAAAAATACAAAAAAGTAAAAAATTACTTGCAGCAATTAATTTTTCAGTAATTGTTGATAATTTGTTTAAATTTAAAAAAAAATCAAAAACTTATTACACCATTCAATTGTACGGAAAAAATTCTCATCTCATTGTTTGACCCAAAACTATTTTTGTACACTATTGCTATAAACATAAGACGAATAGTGAATAAATAAAATAAATAATATTTTTTTTCCATAGAATCGATTAGTGCACTTATTTTTTTAAAGTTTGATGAATTCAGATATACAGTGTGTCCAAGATAAGGATGGGATAGCATTAGGATCTAGGAAACGGTAAGAGATACGGGGTGGCTCAGATTAGAAAAAAGTTGTGTACCTAATAATATGCTGTTTAGATAGTTTTAAAATTCTGGGTAGTTCCAGAGATATCCGGAAAAACACGAAATTTTGCAAAATTGTTTAATTTTTTCTGGCTTTATTTGAAAACGAATTTTAAAATAAATTATATATTTACAATGCTACTTTTTCGCTCTATACAATGGCGTCAACATTTTTGCAATCCGACGTTTCGTCTTCGAGGGGCCATCATCGGGTTAATTTTTTTAAATACGTCGCTGTTATTTTTATGACAAAATCTAGTCATTTATAATTCTGAATTAGGGGATATTACTATTGTAATCGCTTAAAAAGTTTTTAGCTTGTTTCAGCTATCATTTAAAATTTTTCCTGAGTACGGCTCTGAACGCTTTCAAAATATCTATTGGATAAAGTCATAACAGTATAAAAGTCAATATCGCACAAAATATCCAACAATTTTTTCCTACTTTTAGCAATACTAATTAGAAATAATAAAATATTTCATAAATGCGTATTATTTTTTTATTAGGTACAACTTTTTATATAATGGATTTAAAAAAAAATGTTGGATATTTTGTGCTGTATTGACTTTTATTCCCTCCTCTCTCTCTCTCTCTTTCAATAGACACAGGAATTTTGAAAGCGTTCAGAGCCGTACTCAGGAAAAATTTTTAATGATAGCTAAAAACCTTTTTAAGCGATTTCAATAGTAATATCATCTAATACAGAATTAAAAATAGCAGCGATATATTTAAAAAAATTAATCTGATGATGGCCCCTCGAAGACGAAACGTAGGATTGCACAAATTTTGACGCTTTTGGATAGAGCGAAGAAAGTGGCAATGTAAATATGCAATTTATTTCAAATTCGTTTTCAAATAAAGCCAGAAAAAAAATAAAACGATTTTGCAAAATTTCGGGTTTTAGGATTTCGCGTCAACAGTAGACTTTGCAGTTAATACTTTGTATTGCTGAAATCTCAAATCATCCAGAGATAATTTATCATTTGTGCATTTGTAATTCGACTTAGATGTTAAAAATAAAGTTTTAGGTCAAACAATGAGACACGGTTTTTTTATTTTTTCCGTAGAATTGAATGGTGTGAATTTTTGAATGTATTTTTAATTTAAACAAATTATCAACAATAACTGAAAAATTCATTGTCGCAAGTAATTTTTTATTTTTTTTGCATTTTTGAGCATGTTTTTGGACTTACAGATTTTTTTTTCACCAAAAAGTATATGTCAAAACGAAAAATATGACTACCAGCAGAACTCTGTACGATGATTTTTTTAAGTAGAATTTTTCTTTAAAAAAAACTGTTTCAGGCCGAAAAAATGAATATCTCAGAAACTTAATGATTTTTTCATCTAAAAAAATTCGAGGTTATTTAAGACAGAGAAAGGTATACTTTCGAAAAGTTTCGTTAAATTATTTTTGCAGAAATGAGAAATAAAAAACGAAAAAACAGAAAAAAAAACTGTTTTTCGCATTTTTCTTGGAAATTTTGAGGTTATGTTAAAAAGTGACCTCTACAAAAGTTGTAGATTTTTGCATGATATACAACTTTTGTATTGGACACTCTTTTCTTTGACGTCAACTTTCACCAGAAATACCAATAATACAATTTTTCATAACTTTTCAACCCCCCAAATCAACCCTCCGCCGCCCCTGCTCCCGCATTTATTTTTTTTTTAGGTTTATTATAAGCCCTTTTACCATTTCTACTTATAAAAGTATACGTAAGTATAGTAAGTAACAATTTTTTTTTTTTTTCTCCAAGTGTAATTTGGTTGGACTATAATGGTACTGGAAAGAATAAAAAATTTTCCAAATATTTTCACTAACGTAAAAATTATAGAAAACTGTACAGCGTGCCTGATTTTAAATAAAGATATATTTTACTATTCCGTACGAATGCACTGGCTCTAAGAGCTTTTACCCTGACGCAAATTTTCTCATTTCAACCCCTATTCCAAAAAATTATTAAGAAATGTACGGCACCGATTTCAGAGTTTTACTTATGCTCTAAAACTAAAAATATAAGTGCCGTACAAAATATTTGGTTAAAAAAATGTATTACATAATTGTGAGTGTTCTGAAGTTAACGTCATTTTTCTTTGAATAAAACTCATTATTTCCTTAACGGCATAAATTTCGGAAGCAAGTTATTCCACTTTATAATCTTTATACAAAAGTGCCGTATAAAATTATTGGCACCAGAAAAAAACAATTCGCCGTGAATAAAAAAAATTGTTTATTATTTTTGTAATTTGGAAAATCCATTTGATAGCTACTATGGTACTATATATTTTCAATGTTATTACTGTTTTAAATTATTCAATGGTTAATATTTGTTAACAAAATTGTGGATGCCGTCTATTTTTAACTTCAGGGTTTTCCATAATTAATAGGATTTTCCAAGGCATCTTCGCTACATTATGAAATTATATATTCCTGTACGGCATTTACCCCATAACATTAACACCATTAAATGACAATAAAAAATTATATCGCCGTAGATTTTTGATGAAACATACATCGATTGCTATAAAAAATATTTAAATAATTTAAAATCTCAATTTTACTATACTCAATAATTAACAATTCCTGTACGGCATTAATTGCAGATTATGAAGGGGGTTAAGCAATGATGAAAAATTATATTGCCATTACATTTGCGTGGAATATACAAATAATATATGCATAAATTGTATAAACAATAAAATGAAAAAGGATAGTGTTTCGTAAATTCCATGTAGATAGACCAATAAAAATGTAAAACTAAATTATGTTAATCAATATATTTTTTAGAATTTATCTTTTTCAATGCAAAAAATTTATAATAATTACCAAAAAATTTAATTGATATTTGAAAGAAGTATTAATAACGTTTTTGGTCTTTTGAAATGTTGGAAACTAATTCTGTGATTCTCAGTAGCAAATTCAGTTTTAAGTATTACTTTAGAACTTTTACAGAATGCACCATTTTCATGTTTGATTGATAATTTTTTTAAATAAATTATGTTAAAAATTATTACTGATTTTACAATTTTATGTTATTGTACATCAATTTTATTTTATTTAAGTCGTCAGTGCCGCGAAAAACAACTACTCCGAGGCTTATTTGCCCCTACCGGCATTGAATTACATTCGCGACATCCAGTACAACAGCTAGGATCGTTCATCAGCTGGTCCCACCAGGCACAGACCGGTTTCGGACTTATTAGTCCTCATCAGTGTGTCATAGGTAGGACAACCGATGAACGCTGCTAAAAGTCGGAAACTCCCGACAAGAGGTACATAGTACGCGAAGCACAAAGACTCCATCTATCGCGCTGACTTCCACTATGCCATTCAAATGGCTACTACGGTGGAAGCGACCTGCTAAAATTTGCCAGGTACTTTATTGCACGAATGTCGCCTATAGAGGGCGAAACACAATGTAAGTCGTCAGTGGCGACATTCGTGCAATAAAGTACGTGGCAAATTTTAGCAGGTCGCTTCCACCGTAGTAGCCAGTACATTTAGTACATCACCAGTCACCGCAGCAACGAGTTGAGTCCATCAGACGCTCCGACAAAGAAAGGTGCACTATTGTTTCTTTCCGGTGCACTGGACCAAAACTGCGCGTTCGGCTTATGGATGATGTCTTCCCCTTATTCTGTCCTATGAGTTGAAACGCAGGTCGTACCTAACCACAGTAATACGACAAGGTAGGGTGCACTGTCGTCTCTTTCCGGTGCATTCGACCTAACTGCGCGCTCTGCTTAAAGGATGTTGTTTCCCCCTTCCCTTTCTGTTCTATTAGTGGAGACGCAGGTCGTCAATAATCATACTTTTCTTTCAGTGATCCGGTTCTACTACGACATAGTTGGGTGTGCTGTTGTCTCTTTCCAGTACACTTAACCTAAATGCGCGTTCGGCTTATAGGATCGTAATTAATGATACTTTTCTTTTAGGGACTTTCCGCCAGCCGCCGGCCAGTCTTGATGAGATCTGTTATTACTATTATATTTCTCTGTGTAGAGATAGTAGCCAAGCCTATAGTTAGTACATGTAGTTCTGCTTTTGCCCGTTAAATCACTTCCTCCTTTCTGGAATCTACACTACCGCTTGCTAGCTCTGTTCTGTTTTGCTTTAGTCAGGTCACCGCTTAACACCGTACCGTTATTTTACCGTTTCCTGTAGTCACCACCTGTATACAACTGTAGCCGTTTCTCACAGTCTAACTATAGATTTAGAATAGAAGTATAGGACTTTATATTATGTAGAATAGAACTGTTAATAAATGTAAATATTTATAAAGTGTGACTTTTATTCCTGTGTGAAGTCCAACTCTCTATAGACCCTCTGGAGAGACTGTGTCTTCACTGTAGTTACCCGAGTAGTGTCGTTTCTGTACTATAAACAGAAACTAGTGCCCGAGATATCCGCCGCCGCTCAGGCGTCATAGTGATGTGAAGTAAATAATACGTCACACGTTGTAATGCGTTCTTCCTGATTACCCAAGGTGCTAGATTTGTGTCGCTTTGCCATCTGACCAATAAACCTTTCGAGAGTGGGGAGAAGTAGTGGAGGTGGATGCATGGGGCGTCCGATGATGAGCCAACTATGATGACGGAGTGGGGGTTTCCTCCGAACGAGGCGATGTTGACCTTGACTCATTTGGGTGCTAAGACTTGATCTTTCATTCCATTGTTGCCAGGTATGACGTCGTCTTCCATGCTGAGGAATCCTGGAACGTTAATTCAATCAACACTGACACGGAAAACGAAGACAATGTTAAAGAAACAGCCTACCTAAGATACCAACACGGGAATTGAAAGATACAAGCACGGCATCCTTGTCTAGGAACGTATTCAAAGCCATGTGTCCGCTGCCTCCCATAAGCTACATCCATGTATGACAACTATAACGTCAAGTAACTTTGGGTTCTTTACAGAATTTTCAGGGACGTATACGTTTAAGTAAGTTCATCAATAACGATGATATTGTAAGAAGTAAATGTTTAAAGGCATATAAAAATAATTTCTTCGTACTTTAAGACAAGTGTAATTAGATTGCAAGTTACTTAGTGCTTTATACTGATCAGATATTTCTTGAAGATTGAAAAGTTGACCTTGAGAACATGTATGAGGAGCGTTGGTCACCCAAGTTCCTGACCAAGCTGGAATGGGTTCAGATTCCTACAATGTAAAGAAACAATAACTATTAAAACGACATTTATTTAAAACAAACTTCTTAATACATACCAAACTCAGGAGATCACGTTGCAGATGATAATTAATTGAAAAACGGATGATAAATAATAGTAGCAATAGAAAGAAGTCATAGATGAGAATATTTTGACCCACCTCAAACTGGTGGTTTTGCGTATGGAATTCCAGCAAATGCAGCATATGTTATACCATCCAAAGTCTTCCAATATCATCAAACTCTTCCCAATGGCGTGTCTATCTCTAGCAGTTCAACCTGACTTAAACAAACTAATTTAGTTTTTTTTTAGTTTGATGAGAGCATACTTTTTAATTTTTCTATGTACCGTAAAAGTAAATAAGACAAAAAAATACTAAACACGTCTAAATATAAAGGAACGTAAGTAGATAATAATCAGTAGCAAATAAGTAGTTACAATTATTCCCAAACGAGAGAATAAAAACAGACGTACTAATTTACACAACATTTCGCAATGGACTATTTTTAGCTGTGCGCCTGGCAAAAAATATTATATTACTACAATAATTATGATATCACCACTTATCTTATTTATTACAATCGCCAGGGTAGGACTGTCGATTGTACTTACTTGACTTAGAATTTATAATAGTTTGAATATTAATATTAATAAAACAATTATAATAATAAGGAAAACCATGAAATAAAACTATTTTTTATGTTGTATGGTATACTGATAATTCACATAAAGAAACTATGTATAAGAAATCTACAGTTCATTTTTTGCAATAAGGTTTCAATTCTCCAGGAATCCAAGCTTGCTCCAAAAGTCAGTTGGAGTCAGGCTTTCGCTGCTTTGCAGCTTCATGTCTTCCGGTCCATTTATTAACAAGTATGTCAGCTCTTCAGCACCTATTGGTTGCCAATTGTCTGTCCCATCGAAAGAAGGATTACTAAAAAATTGGAATTGATGAAGGAAATAAGTCATTCAAGAAAATTTATGTTATTATTACCCGCTGCTAGCATATGAGTACAACATATTGTGGCAAGCAATACTCAGGCGTTTATCTTGTTCCGATAATGGTTTGATTTGTAATAAACCATAGAAGTAGATGCCATCTTCACCGTGACATACTCCTGTGAAAATGGTGATGGTAGAGTTGATTTCATTTGTAATATTTATTCAATGCCGTTTATTCTCTAGTTAAATGTTCAGTTCTTACCTTCTATTTCATCTGTTCCCGATAAGAATTGCACCACTTTGTTTTCACCTTCGGTGTAATTGAATATGTAGAGATATATTGGAGATTTTGTTACGTTGGCTTGTAGTTTAACTGATAATTCTGCAGAAACAGCGAACAACCTGTCGGTGACAATCTATATACAAATAAAAACAAAATAAATTAGGTAAATTTTATTTCACAAATTGAGAAAATATACCTGCGTAAATTTTTTGAAATTATTTTTACTGATTTTTTGTCCTGGTCCCAAATAGTAGTCTAAAACTTCCTTCGCTACTGCCTCCGTCTTCGATTCAGGTAAAGTCTCGTTGCAATCTAGCAGATAGGGAGATATTTCTACCCACTTTTCGTCTATCTCGTCTAAGTTTTGCCAAAGATCTGAAGAATTATATAATCTGAATTACTTTAAACAATCCTGTATTACCGAATCATTGCAGAGTAAAAGAAAAAAGAAAGACCGGGCGTCCTGAAATTAATGCAACAAAATTTGATCACAGATTTTTAAGACAAATTTAGGGCAACCGTGTTTTTCCTTTTTACCAAATAGCCTCTATTTCGTGGGCCCCCTCGTCTTTGGAGCCACTTGATCTCCGAAAGTGAGGGCTACTATAGTTAGACAGTACAGTGAAGTTTGTATTTGAACGTCTCCTGCTTAATTACAGTTTTTAGTGGTTTATATTGACTAAGAATTTTCGCATTTGAAGCTATGTATCTTATCCTAAACTTATTAAGTAGCTGATGCTTCGTTCTGTTACAAATCTTGAAGAATTATTTAGAATTGGACTTACATTCCATTGGTACCAGTGGTGAAAAAAGTTGAACATCTATCAGTGTTTGTTAAAAAAAAAAAAAAGAAACTCTTAAGGAGTCCATACACCAGCAGATTTGTAGTGATTTATATTTAATGCAATGGATGAAAACATTTGTACTAAATGTAAGGAAAAATTTAAACGTGACACAGGTTTGAAATGTGCAGGAGTATGTGGAAATATTTTTCATGTAAAGTGTGCTGATATTAGTACGAAAGAATTTAACGTAATAAAAAACTTGCAAGGGCTTAAATGGCTTTGTGAAGGATGTTTACCGTTTTGGAATTTTTGTACAACTATGACTAAAGAATTCACCGAATTTAAACTCGCCTTGTTAAGTGAAATACAAATAATAAAGACAAAATTAGATAGTTATCCTAAATCAGTAAACGCTAAACCTGCCATTTCGTATTCAAATATAGTATCCGGAGAAGCTGTTGTTATTAAGCCTAAATCTAAACAAGCCTGTAGTAAAACCAAAGAAGTTGTTACGAAAAAAATTAATCCTTCAGAAATGGAAGTTAATATCACCCAAGTGAAGAACATTAAAGATGGAGGAATATTGATAAAGTGCAAAACTAAAGAAGAATCTGAAAAAGTACGTTGTGAAGTAGAAAAGAATTTAGGTAAACAGTATCAAGTAAAAATACCTCAACAAAGAAACCCATGCTTAAAAGTTGTCGATATAGAGGAAGATATGGATAATGATGAACTGTTGGAATGCATCAAGAATCAAAACCTATGTATAAAACATGATAAATTGAACTTGAAGGTGGTGACGATAAAGAAAATGGTGAAACGTTATATGGCCATTCTGGAGTGTGATCCGATCACTCATGCAAAAGTTCTTGAAGAAGGGTCCATTTGTATCGGATGGTCACCTTCCTGTAGAGTATTTGACTATGTTAGATTATTTAGGTGTTACAACTGTGGAGGTTTTAATCACAAATCAAATGATTGCAAGGTCCAGGTATGTGTAAAGTGTGGTGAAAATGACCATAAAAAAGAAAACTGTCAAAACGAAACTTTAAAATGTTTAAATTGTTTAGAGGCTAAAGAAAAATTAAATCTAAATATCACTGTTAATCATTCACCCTACGATATCAAAAACTGTGTAGTTCTGCAAAGAAAAATTGATACTGAAAAACAAAAAGTTCGAAATGAACCATTATAGCAATCAAATTTGAAGTTGATTAAAAATTTAACCATCTGCCATCAAAATGTTCAATGTATTAGGAACAAAGTGGATCTTGTTGAATCATTTTTAGTTGCAAATGACATTGACATATTCTGTATGTCAGAGCACTGGCTATCAAAAGATCAGATTACACTGTTTAAAATTCAAGGATATAATTTAATTAGTATATTTTATAGGACAAATTATAAAAATGGAGGGGTTGCAATACTCTGTAGAGAAAATAATCATCTGAATGTTGTAGAAATAAAAAATATTAATTTTATAGCAACAGAAAAATTATTTGAATTTTGTGGCATTGATATCATATTAAGCAATAACGTACATTTGATTGTAGTATGTATCTACAGGTCTCCTAAAGAAAATGTAAATTTATTTTTATCTGAATTGAATATATTTCTAGAAAAATACACTGAGAAATTTAATTACACATATACTGTGTTGTGTGGAGATCTAAATATTGACTACCTCGTTAATACTACATTTAGAGATGATATCCACGATATTATCAACTTATATGGCTTTGTGAATCATATAGATAGGCCAACAAGATGCACCTTGAATTCTTCTACTGCAGTAGATTATATGTGTACTAATTTTGACCAAAATGTATTTGATATGTCTTCAGATGTTATATTTAATTGTATATCTGACCACTCTGCGCAAATTGTAAAATTACGATGCAACTGGGAGTTTTATAATGACAGTATTAGTAAAAGGGTTTTTAGCAGTCATAATTATTATACCTTCTTTGATTACTTAAGTAAGGAATATTGGAATGACATATATCAATGTAGTGATGTTAATCAAGGTTTTTATTGTTTTATTAATATATTGAAGTATTACATTGATATATCTTTTCCTATAACTAAAATTCAACAAAGTAAATGTCGAAGTAAAATGTGGCTAACGGCAGGTATTAAAGTATCATCTGAAAAATTAAAAATGCTTTATAAGAATATGTGCACTACAAAAAATGCACAGGATATCGAGTGCTATAAAAAATATAAAAAGGTTTATAAAAAAGTTATCACAGCTGCAAAAAAACTACACAATGATAGAATATATCAATACTCTAATAATAAATGTAAGGCTGCATGGTCCATAATAAATACCTGTTTAAATAATACAAAAAAAAATAATGACATATCCCAAATTTTACTTAACAACACCATATCAACTGATAACAAAATTATCGCCAATTCATTTAATGACTATTTTGTTGGAATACCATATAAAACTATTGTTAATTCGCAAATTGATAATGCTAATAAGGATAAGTTTGCTTCAATAAGCCAAACGTTTGACACAATGTTTTTACGACCCGTATCAGAAAATATAGTATATAATATAATCATGAGTTTAAAAAAATCTAATTCTACGGGTACTGACTTTATCTCTTATAATTTGCTAAAAAATGCTGCTAATTACATCTTATCTCCCCTAACATTTCTAATTAATATGTCACTAGAAACAGGTGTATTTCCAGACACATTTAAATTAGCACGCATAGTACCTCTGCATAAAAAAGGGGCCAAGGACAATATAGAAAATTACCGCCCTATAGCACTTCTTAGTTCTGTCTCTAAAATCCTTGAGAAAGTAGTATTTAATCAGATTATATATTTTTTAAACGGTCAAAATATTTTGCATAACTCCCAACATGGATTTAGAAAAAATAAAAACACGCAGTCGGCTATACTTTGCTTTATAGACAATTTATATAAATCTCTAGATGAAAATAAAAAATGTATCGGCTTGTTTATGGATCTTAGCAAGGCTTTTGATTTAGTCAGTCATGATCTGTTGAAGGAGAAGATTTTGCGTTATGGACTTAGGGGTAGGGTTTATGATTGGATATCTTCATATTTGTTTAATAGGAAACAGATAGTTGACATAAATGGTTATTACTCCGAAGAAGCAACTGTAGATATTGGAGTACCCCAAGGATCCATCTTGGGTCCCTTAACTTTCTTATTATTTGTAAATGATCTTCCGAATACTGTATCATGTGTAAATAATTTAACTATGTTTGCTGATGATAATACTTATTTAACTAATGAATCGAGTGTACGGGATAGTGTTACGACAATGCAGGAAATGATTAATCATTTTAAAAACTGGTTTTCAGTAAATAAGTTGTGTCTTAATACGTCAAAAACGGTTTTCATAAATTTTACTCCTCGGACATCTGTATTAAATGAGACGCATCTTTTGAAAATTGATCATAAATCCATAGCTCAGGTTGAGCACACTAAATTTCTTGGATTGTACATAGACAATAAATTAAATTGGAAAACACATATAGATAATCTTTCTAATAAGCTCACACCAATGTTTTATGCGTTATTTAGATTAAAATCTGTCACTAACACGACAACTCTTATATCCTTCTATCATTCTCAATTTGTTGCTCGTATGCGATATGGTATTATATTTTGGGGTTCTTCTAGTTATATTAGTAGAATATTTAAAATACAAAAAAAAGCTATTAGACTTATAGTTGGTGTGTCACAAAGAACATCATGCAAAAAATATTTTAAAAAGCTAAAACTGTTGACTCTGCCCTGTCTATTTATTTACGATGTCTTAATGTATGTTAAATATAATTTAAATCAGTTTACAATCAATGGAGATTTTCACAATTATAATACACGAGTCAGATCATCGCTAGTTGTCCCTGGGCATAACTTGTCACTATATGAGAAGAATCCTATCTATGTTGGTATTAAGTTATATAATAAGCTTTCCCCAGAAATAAAAAACATACAGAGCATGCAGTTGTTTAAAAAAAACTTGAAAAAATATTTATTAGAGAACGTTTTTTATAGCACTCATGAATTTCTTAGATATGCGTAAATTGTTATGATTGCACCCCACTAAGATTTTGTTCATTCGTTTTAAATATTTCTTTTAGTGAATTGTTAATTCTTTGTTATTTTAATTCTTCTTTTAATATGTGCATACTACCGATTGTTGATGTCGTTGTAATATTTGTATTTTGACTTTTCCTATACTATGTTACATGGTCTACTGGAATAAAAATTATTATTATTATTATTATTATTATTATTATACTTGGCAAAAATAAAAAATACGGGTCACCAAAATTTGTCTTAAAAATCTGTGACCAAATTTTGTTGCATTAATTTGGGGACACCCTGTATAGCCTGACTCACTTCCTGTAAGAAGCAATCCTTCATCATTTGTATAAGAGGTAATCCAAGGTATATCGTGGACTTTACCCTCCTTCAAAAGTTGGTAAGGATCCGTCTCTAGGAAAGCGTTTGCTGATTCCTTTTCCACCACTGCACTGCACAGTGGTCGGAAATCTGAAAAGCTGGACAAAAGTCGAAATTTCGAAATAGTTGGTTTGTGTTAATACTTCAGAATATTCTAGAGATGGAGTCACTGCGTAGTTCTGCAAAAGATCAGAGAGCTGGCCCACGTGTGTTGACCACAACAACTCTTTGAAGTAGGCTGCGAAACATTAAAATATTTCACTTGCAACTGACTCCGCGAAACCAGTGAATTGAAAATACGGGCAAATTTTTCTATAGTACGAATCTTTGTGTGCAATATGGAGGGTGTTCCTGGAGGTAAGTCGAATACATTTGCCCATCTATAACCTCATTTTTCGAAAGTTGCATATTTTTATTGTTTTAACAAAAACGTCTTAAAATTTCTATCGATTTCAAATCACATCAATCGTAAATTATCGAAATAGTTGTGATCCCAAGAGATCCTGCACTATTGAAAGTTGGAAAATGCGTACAGATGTTCATATATCAAACGAGAAAACTTCCGGATTTTTTCAGGGCAAAGTCAATACAAACAAAAGTTTAGTGACGACGGAAGTTCAGATTCTAATATTTTTCTCACTTCGCTCGTTCCTTTACAAATTGTTGGCATAGATAATGAAAAAAAGAAACAAATTATTGTCTGGAAAAATCCCCGTCCTTCGTCAGCTCGCTTTTGTCGACCAATTAAACTACAGTTCTTGCACGAAACTGTAAAGTCCATTCGTGATGAAGAGCGTTACATTTACAACCAAATCGATACTTTAATTCCTTACGAATGTATTACAGATGGCAAGAAAGTTTTGATTTCATATGAAATGTATTTCACGATGATAGATGGAAAAGTAGCGAATGCAGTTACAGACACGAAATCTGCAATGCGTTGTCACTTGTGCAAAGCCACGTCGAAAGAGTTCAATAATATTGATAAAATGCAAGAGCGGAAAATCGAAAAAAGGAGTTTGAAATTCGGCTTATCAACTTTGCATGCGTGGATCCGATGCTTCGAATGCCTTTTGCACATCGGATATAAATTGGGTATCCACAAGTGGCATGCACGCGGTGACGAAGACAAAGATATTATTAAGCAGCGTAAATGTTTGATTCAAAAAGCCTTTAAAAGCGAATTACACTTGAACATTGATTGCCCAAAACCAGGGTTTGGTAGCAGTAATGATGGAAATACGGCTAGAAGATTCTTTGAAAACTCGGCAGTTTCCGCCAGAATTCTAGGAGTAGATGAAACTTTAATTAATAAATTTCACACAATTTTGCAAGTCCTGTCAAGTGGGTTCGCTGTTGAAGTAGGAAGATTCCAAACCTTTTGCCTTGAAACCGCACGATTGTTCGTAAATTTGTATCCCTGGTATTGTATGCCAACTTCAGTTCATAAAATTTTAATTCATGGATTTCAAATCATCGAATGGGCACCACTTCCGATCGGACAGTTGTCCGAAGAGGCCCAAGAAGCAAGAAATAAAGATATAAAAAATTATCGAGAACATTTTTCGCGCAAATGCGCACGGGACAAAACAGTGGAAGATGTTTTTCAACGCATGATGATCACATCTGATCCATATATTTCAAGTTTCGGGAATCACTTGAAAAAACTTGGTAAAAGCTTTTCGCCCGAAGCTATGGCGATGTTTTCATGCTCTGACGATTATATGACAGATGATAACGATGAGAATGACTCATTAGAATAAGATAAATAATTAGAATAATTTCTAAAAAAAATGTTTCAATAGTAAGTATTTCGAAATTGTTTCTTTCGAAATGAGTAATTTATTCCAAATATATGCCTATAACAGACCTTTCGTACTTTATTTATGATTATAATTCCAATCTTACATACGTTTTACGCGACCTCAATACCAGAGGCACTCGAAATTTCAATTAGATTCAATAAATTAACGTGATATATCGGCCATTTTGTGTCAGCCATCTTGAACTTGAGATTTTTGACTGCAAATTCGGTTTTAGCGACCTGAAAAATATAAAGTCCCCACTTTTGGTGATGATGCAAACTTTTTTCGACTTTTGTCCAGCTTTTTCGGATTTCCGACCACTGTGCACTGGTGCAAAAGGTGCAATTGGCATGAGATTGAAACCAAAGAAATATTTCAACTGATTTAATAAATCTTCTGCAGGTCTCTGCTTAAGGCACTTCTTCAGTTCTTCTAAGGGGCTGTCAGGACAGCCCACCAACACAGCAAGCTTCCTAGCACGTTGCAAAGCATTTTTCTTCGTTACCCACGGTGCTAGAGCTGTACCGCTTTGAGACATCCCTCTGATGAATAAACCTTTAGAGAGGGGAGAGAAGTAGTGGAGGTGGACGCTGGCGCCTCCCGCTGACGCTCCTACTATGGTGACGGAGTGGGGGTTTCCCCCGAACGAAGCGATATTGTCCCTTACCCACTTGAGTGCCAAGACTTGGTCTTTCATTCCGTTGTTGCCGGGTATGACGTCGTCTTCAGTGCTGAGGAATCCTGGAACGTTAAATCTGTTTGAATCATGACAAAGGCTGAAGGAAGCATTTACCTAGAATACCAAGACGGTAATTTAAAGTTACAAACACGGTATCCTCCTCTAGGGACGTATTGAAACCGGTAGATCCACTACCTATTATAAAAGCACCACCATGGATTGACACTATCACATCGAGTGCTTTCGGGTTCTTCGCGAAATCTTCAGGTGTGTACACGTTTAAGTAGAGGCAATCTTCTTCTCCTGATGAAAATAAATCGACTTAGTTGCAATATTAATCTTGATTCTAGGAAGTTATGTACTTACCTATTACTTTATACTGACCAGATATATCAGTAACACTAAACTGAGGTTGAGAACACGTGTGAAGAGTGTTTGCCTCCCAGATTTCTGACCAGGCCGGTATGGGTTCAGGTTCCTGCAAATTAGTAAAAATAAAAATAAATGTAAACAAGTGGGGCTTTCAGTAGGAATTTGGGAAATGTTTGCACACATTATTACTATCTCGTAAAATAAAGATAAACTAATATCTCGGCAACTAAAGGAACTATCTCAGTTCTGTAAAAAATATTATGTAGTGAATATACATGACTTATTATAATTTCTTTAAAATTAACATGTACTCTTCATTTTTCATACAGGGTGTCTCACGGTGACGGCCCATTAGAATTATTTCAGAGACTACTTCGATTTGAATTTTGAAAATTTGGTATACCGGGTTTTCGGGCATGCCCTTCTCAATTAAAATAATGGTGTCCACGTACCACATTTATTATTCATTCACGGACGGTGCAATGGGATTATAAGCAGAATATGTACAGTTTTTAATGAGAGATATCCAAATTTGCCACCAATGAGCAGAAAAAGTTAAGAATTTTAGCAAATCAACTAGAGTACGATCGAGTTTGTGCAGAAAGAAAGTTACCAAAACCAATAACTTCAAATAAAGATAATGTAATAAATGTGCTAGCCTATTTTAATGTTCATCCAGAATCCTCAACTCGTGCCGCAGAGTAGATATGATTTAGGCATTTCACGAGCGTCCATTCACATGATGCTAAGAGCTAATGATATGCCTCCATACAAATTTAAGCTACTTTCTGCTCTTCATCCGGGTGACGCCGTGCAACGTGTACAATTTTGTGAAACGACGTTAATGCGATAATATGTTGCAATATGTCCATATAATAATATGGACAGACGACTCAATATTTGCGAGAGAAGGTATAGAGAAGGTAATAGACAATATTCATTTGTGGTCATCTGAAAATCCTCTTGTTATCCGGGAAAGAAACTTTCAAAATAAATTTAGCGTAAATGTTTTTTGTCTAAAGATGACCAAATTTCTTACCATAGCTACGAAGAAAATTTAAATACCGACAGATATCTCAATATTTTGCAAACGGCTGCGGCAGATTTTCTAGATGATATACCTTTAGACCAACTAAGGAAGTGTTGGTATCAATTATTCGGGGCTCCACCTCACTGTCACAATCAAATCGATCAACAGCTGACTGAAATGTTTGAAGATAGATGGATGAGATGCCTAAGACCGTGGAATTGGACAGTGAGGTCTTCAGACCTCACACCATTAGATTTTTATATTTTTGGAGTAATAAAGCAAAAAGTTTGTTCTACGTTGCTTCAAAAGAGGATTTGATTGTTCGAATACGAAAAGCGTTCCATGAATTGCTTGCAGCTGAAATAGCAAAAGCGGTGACTGATGGCGTTATCTCTAGAATCCACAAGTGCTGAGCACTTGGAAAATGGCTTTCAGCCGATAGCTCTGAAACTTTGGGTGTGAATAGTTCTCGAAGCGTAGATAAAAAGTTATCATAGGCACTAAGCTGAGAAAATTATATTTTCCGAGATATAGTCGATGAAAGCTAGGAGTTATAGCACATAAGTATAAAGAGAATCTTAGCTTGTAAGGTCAAATGAAAAGAAGCCGTGCAATCTGTCCCAAACACATGTTTCTTACGTTATCGGGGTCACTCGATCCGAATCTGCCATCCATTCGGCTGTGCGGATGAGTTTCAAGATCACATGAAGATCAAATGAAGGTCATTGTAAGATCATTGTAAATGTAATCTCTTCCAAACATATGTAGTCATATTATAATAATATTAAGTAATATTTTATTATAGCTTCAGGATATTTTTTATTATACTGTATTGCGCATTTGCAAAGTATACACTGAGAAGTCTTAAGAGGATAACAGGTTGTAAGATTTTCCACGGCCAACCTGTTTCTGGAGTTTACTAATTAATTGGGTAGGTTAAAAAATCGATAAGTAAAAACTTTTTTAACTAAAGTACATTCTTTATTAACATCGTTGATGAATACATATGTTTTTGACTTTACTATACATCGTAACGAATACATATTGAATCATTTTCAAATAAGAAATAATATTGTCTGAAATAAAAGGTATAACATAAATTATAATTAAGTAATTCAATTATCATTTAATTATTTGCAATTATTGTAGTATTTAATAGCGAATCATCTGGGTACTTCACCTGTGCTTGATGGCGGGCATAGCCTAGAAACCAAAAAACACTGGCCACATGAGCACAAGTTCCTACTACTCTCGCCCCTGAGTAACACGTGCAATAATATGCTAGGATTGGACCATTATCTTGATCACCACCATAATTATCTAAGTTTTCATCCACGTTGACATAACTAATGAATATTTGATGTCTTGCAGCATTTCGGAATCTTGAGAAAATTCGTACTCTTAGAAGTCCTGGTTCATCTATATGTTCATCCAATTGAAATTCATCATCATATTCCCTAAGCACCTTCTGTATACTGTATACCCTGTATAGCATCTGTATACCCAAAAGGATGGCTGATTTGGATTCAGTAACTCCGACAATCTAACAAATATGTGTTTTGGAAAGATTGCACGGCTTCTCTTCATTTGACCTTACAATGAGTCTTCCTCGATTTATACCTCGCGGTACCATAACTCCTACCTTTCGGCGACTATATTTCGAAAAATATAATTTTCTCAGCATAGTGCCTATGACAACTTTTTATCTAGGCTTCGAGAACTATTCAAATCTAAATTTTCAGAACTATCGGCTGGAAGCCATTTTCCATAAGGAACCTGCGCGGTCATTTTCAAAATTCAAATCGAAGTAGTCAGTAGTCTCTGAAATAATTCTAATGGGCCGTCACCGTGAGACATCCCGTATATACCTATGCCGTGCCTATTAAAATAATAATTTTTTATGGAAATTTTTTTAATCTTTATTTTTTCTGTCTTATTTTAAATGGCTATAAATGAACCGTTCTTCAGATTTATGCTCACATTATTCCTTCTACCATAATCATAAATTAAAAATCATTTAAAGTTTTTTATTTAATCGTTATGTGTCAATTCTTTATATTTTTCCGCCCAAGATTATTCAGTTAACGTATGTACAATTATAAATGAATCACCCTGTATTGTAAAGATGAAAATATTTTGACTCACCTCGAACCTCAGATCTTCTAACGGTGGTTCTGCGTACGGGATTCCCTCAAAAGCAGCATATTTCCTGTCATCTACAGTCTTCCAAAATCCCCTAACTCTACCCAAAGGCGTGTCTATCTCTGGCAGATCATCCTGGCTTGAACAAACTAGCATCGAGTTAAATTTAAATACATATATAAATTAAACTGTCTTTTTCGACAGATAATAATTTACACTACAAAGAGAACAACATATTTCAGAGCGGGCCATTAATATTTTTTTAGTATGAACAATATCCGTTACTGTTATCCTTGAACGACTAATTATTATCAGTTATTACGAAACAGTTTGTGTTTACCAATGACTTGGGTTCAGTGGCGGCGCGTGAACATTGATTGAATATGTTCTGCTTAGGGTTGTTACATTTGTTGTATTGAATCCCGGAATATTAAGTGCCCGGAGAGCGTTTTAATGGCGCCGGAGGCGAAAAATTTTAAAATTTTCAAGGTCACGCGTTTTCCTTGCACTTCCGAATTTCAAGGAGCAATCCATTTATACAAAAATACAGATTTTCACAAGAACGATTTTTGAAATTGATACCTTTTTGAAATATTTATTCATTAATTACCTACTGACGATATAAATAAATTGGAATAAACTAAATACATATATTTTATTAAATAAACAAAAAAATCGTTTGTGAAGTTTACCAACGATTCAACGAATTTTAATTTTCCTCGCCGTGTTATGATTTTTTCTTTATCTTTTTTTTATATATATGTACATATATTATATTCCGGGAGATTATACGTGCAAATCCGAAATCCGGGACCCTACAGCTAATTCCCGGTACAATCACAGAAAATCCCATGTGGCTAGATCTTCTTTTAATATGTTGTCAAGATCTGCACTAAAATTTATGAGTCCACGAAACACATCAGGGTTGTCCGAATTTTCTGTCTCGTTGTGTCCGCGAAGTGCTAATTCGAAAGCAAAATTGTTTGCAATCTATGATTTTAGATAATACATAACGATTTTTCGTTACCTGTTCATTGTGTTTCCGTATATTACCCCAATATGCAGAATCTAACTGACTTCTTATGTTTATTTTACCTAATGACTTAAATGACTTAAATCTTTCACACTGTATATTGTCCATGCTTTATCCCCATCAAAAAGTAAGCACGAAAAACAAAACAGTGTATTTTTGATATCACATCCGCACACCCACTCTGCTTTTGTGTATACATTATTATTAAATTGTCTTTTATAACATTTACTTCGGCTTGTTCCACTAACTTCAATATTGAATTGTGGTGTTGGCCCACCTAATTCTTTTATTTTTAGTTTATCCTCATAAGGCAGAGAAACAAATAAAGTTTTTTTGTAAAAACGAAACGCTATTCATTTTAATAACTATAATATCCGTAGACGCCTAAACGAAAACATTCACACGTGCCGCTAGCAGAAATAAACCACCACATGCCACGAACGAAATACTATGCATTTACTGCAGCTGTGGCTGTCGCTGTTACAGCCACATAACTCCATATACGCGTGTACTGGGTCACGTGACTGATTAGCCAATAAAAACAAAGGACGCATCTAACTGTTCGCTGTGAACACATTTTAAGGTTGCATATATTAAGGGGCGTAGCTCGCGTCGTAATAAATAATAAGATTTATTTTAGTGCGGGTAAAACCGCCACTGCTTGGGTTGATATTACAACTACTTGTAATAATTTAATTAATGAGTATTTTTTTCTAAACTAAATTTTACAACGAGAGATGAAAATGAATAAAAAGTGTATTCTTTCTCGAGCAGAAAATGCTACTTTATCTACAGGGTGTCCTAGAAATAAATGATAAAATGTTTAAATCATCAAGAGCAACAACTTTTATCTGATACTTATTTTCTAAAATCTCTTAGTTCAGACGTAATGTAGTTTTTTAAAAGTTTAAATTTTTGTTACACACAACTATACCAAACGTCCCTTAGTTGTGGATAATAGTGAACAAAGGGAAGCAGAAAAGTAGGAGCCATTTAAAATAAATATTAAAGACAAATTGTTGCTTTTAATGAGTTTAAATGTGTTTTAAGTTGGGTTTTAATGTATTTCAAATATTAGCACTTATTAACGGAACACCCTTTATAATTTTATGTCAAGCGAACTGTTTTGCAAATTATTCTTGTTATAGTCAGTCTCATATTGATTATTATTTTAAACATATACTTGATTATTAAAAAATATAAACATAAACACAAAAAAATATACAACAATAAATGTTAAAGATCTAGGCTAGGCAAATAAGTGCAATTACTTACAACTGTTCCCAAACCAGAGAACAAACAACAGACAGCCCAATTGAGACAACATTTCGAGATGGACTTTCCTTAGACAGAAATCTGACAGATATATATATGTATAATTTCCAGTTATCTTGTTTATCACAGTCACAAGGGTGGAACTGGCATGATCGGAGTGAAATAGTGAAATATTTCGAGTGATGGTTTGTAAGATATACCGGGTGATTCAGTTTGATATTCGCGGCCCCGTATCTCTTATTTTAACAAATAGCTATAACAAACACTATATATTTTTAAATTGCCGCTCAAACTCTATCAAATGACATTATTAGATCGTCTCCATGGTAACATATGTCAAAATTGCTATAGTCAATTGTTTTTGTTCAAATGGCACACTATATATTTTTTTATCGATTCTGGAAGATATTTTTTCTGCGTTCAGCTATGCAAGGAAGTCTATAGTTTCATTAGAAATATTGCTAGAAAAAACAGCAAAAAAGATGAACCCTACTTTTCGTACTTTGATTCTGAAAAATGATAGCCAGCTACGGAAACAAGCTACTGTGTTTTTTAAAGTAACATATTTTATTTTTTTAATACGATAATAATATAACAATTTAAAACAATACTTATTTCAAATGTTCAAAATGACCTCCATTTACATCCAAACACAGAATAGCTCTGTTTATCACTGTCTACAAACACATTCTAGTGTTTCTTCATTTAATCTCCGACATTCTACTCTTATTCTGCTTTTAAGGTCGTCAATATCATTTAGGTAAGGCCAAAGAAAGAAATCTATAGCAGTGAGATCTGGAGATCTAGCAGACCACTTCATCGAATGTTCTTCATCTCTTGCCTTTCTGGGTTTAAAAACTCTTCTTTTCTTTTGAAAACTTTCATCTGCAGCCAAATTCCTGTCTAACTTTCTGAAAATTTTATCTGATGGAAGTTGTCTCTGAGGAAAACGATGTTGCTATAAATACCTGGCAGCTTTAGCGTTCTTTCGGCGCTCTCCATAAATTAAAATCATATCTAGTATTACTTGATTACTGTAAGTATTCATGTTATAATAAGTATAGATAGAATAGGTAGGTACAAAATGTCAATTATTTTGACAAACCGTTATTTGGAAACGTCAAAATTCAGTTGTTTCCGCAGCTGGCTATCATTTTAAAATATATTAAAATTTAAAAATATATACGGTTTGTTATAGCTATTTGTTAAAACAAAAAAGATATAGGGCCGCGAATACCAAACTGAATCACCCGGTATGATAGAGTATCAGTATAAGTGGTGCTTTGTACTAACCAAATGTTCATTTCAAAGATTATGAAGTGGAAAAATCGTAAGCGTTCTGATGACTTCTGAACAGGCGCCATCTGTCGTTTTAGGTCTGTTCACATATTTCAGCCATGTTGCTTGAACTTTCAAGTTGAAGTCTTCGAATAGCATAACCCAAATTAGATATTGCTCTTTAGAAAAATACTATACCCAACAAAATCTGCTTTTTGTTCTCATTGCTGTTAGGAGTTTTACAAATTTAACAATGTTATGAAATAAATTAGGGAGATAATAATCATACAAGTAGATATCATCTAATACCTAGAAGACTGTTTATCAGTATTTTTAATATATGGCATTTCCGTTACGTATCCAAAGACGTAACGGAAATGCCAGTAGATCGGTTATCACTAAATAATTTTGCCTTAATAACGACATTGTGAACCATTATACTACACTTAGAAGATAATCATCGAGAGAAACCTCTCGAAATTCTCGAAAACATTCGTTGTTGAGAATTACGAGTGTGCGAGCACAGTTATAAAATAAGAAACGTTAGAGACGTAAAAAACAGTTGAGATGACCGTTTTTTTCTATTATTATT
>NW_019417463.1:64612-73412 GCF_000390285.2 Anoplophora glabripennis | reverse complement strand
GTACAGCAGTCAATTTGTTAAGCAGGTATCAAAATAAAAATAATAAAGAGCTGTGGCAATGCCTGAAACGACTTTTAAGGTATATTAAAGGCTCGATTGACCTTAGATTAGTGTACAAACGCAGTAGGTATAACCAAATTGTAATTGGTTTTGTAGACTCTGATTGGGGAAGCAATGAAATTGATCGAAAAAGCACAACTGGTTAAATTTTTCAATTATTTGAAACTAATACAGTGTGTTGGAATACAAAGCGACAAAAATCAGTTGCAGCTTCATCTACTGAAGCCGAATACATGGCACTCTTTGAAAGTGTGCGAGAAGCTTTGTGGCTAAACTCACTTTTAAGTGATATTAAAATAAACCTCTCAGAGCCTATAACCATTTATGAAGATAATAACGGTTGTATATCTATTGCTAACAATCCAACATGTCATAAGCGTTCAAAACACATTGATATAAAATATCATTTTGCTAGAGAGCAGGTTGAACAAAAGAAAGTAAAACTTGTTTATGTTCCTACAGGTCAGCAATTGGCAGATACTTTTACGAAACAACTTCCGTCTCCAAAGTTCCTTGAATTTCGAACTCAAATGGGCTTGGAACAAGTTTTGGAGTCCCTGGTCTGATTGGGTTTTTGAGGGGGTTTTTCCCAATCCATGCAACAAATGTTGGACCAGAACTTAGGCACCTCTCCCCCGAGTTCCACGTACATATTTTACCTTCACGTGTGGACAAGAACACTTACGACAGTGTCGACCAATTTTTTTTGAGTGGGCGTATTGGATAAACGCAAAATAAAATAAGTCGAACACTCCGTATACTAAGCTCGTGTTAATGGTGTTTATAGTCCTAAGTTAAACTTACTCCAGCGAAGCCGACGCTGTGGTTAAATACGCTGATCAGCAGAAATGCTTATATAAAAACCAAAGTATCTTTGTTCTATTAAGTATTAGTCTATATGCAGTCTACTTAAGTGTAACGCTATAAAAGCTATATAAAAATCTAATTAAAGATTATTTACTCAGTTTACATTTTATTATTTTCTTCCCCATAACTCAACAGTATGAATATTTTTCAAGGTGCCTCAAACAATAAATAATTTTTTAATTTAATATTTTTATTAAGCTGACAACAAAAGGTTAATAATAAAATAACGAATGAACTAAACAATTAATTGTAGTATTTTGTAAACTAATGAACTATGAAAACTAAACCTATGTCAAAATAAACGAAAAATATGTATAATCAACTAAATTATTTGAATCTAAATTCTGATTTTGTGTTGAAAGATTTCATAATATTTCTGGATTGAATCCGAGATCTTATGAATCCATCTCTTTCTTCTCCACAAACCAGAGATGCAGCCTCAGTAACCAGTTTTACACATCTTTCGGTTCCTTGTGTATGACATGGAAAACTAGGTACATTCAAAAATTCAGCTAAAGCATCCTCATTTGATATGAAACTTTCCAAGTCCTCATCGGAGATGTGTTTTAAAACTGGAGGCTCGAACCGTTCATCATCCCAAAAAATAATATCAATATAATCAGCTGCTTCCATATTTATTACTGGTACACGAAATTTTCTGACAACTGATGAATCCTTATTATTTCTCCTGGCAGCAATCACCCTACGGCAAGCTAATTTTCGAATATGATGCCTATCATCAAATACCATTGCCAAAAGCAAATTCTCCACATGCGCGAAATATCCATTCCTTTGGATAACAGCACCCACAGTTTTTCTTAGGTGATCCGGCATATACCTTTAATACGTAATTAGCTTCCACAAGTGCCGAGGTCCTTCGCTGCACAATGATTTTGCTTTTATATTAAACCATATTGGACCATATACCTTCAAAATAAAAGTAACTAAATGTATCAAATTTTCGGAAGGTTCTTCAGATGCCACATAGAGGCGAAGAATTCGGTTTGCAGTTGTCAGCCACCTGGAATGCACTACCGGCCCTGGTTGAATGGCAGCTAAATTTTGACTACATTCACCTGAAGATATAGCTTTTAACATATCAAACAAATATTGCTGATCCGTACTTAAAATATTTTTATCTACATAAGGAAATGAATTTCCTTCGATTTTACGGAATTTAGTGACAGGAAGCGTATGACAAGTTTGCAATAATTTGCCAATTACACCAGAAAACGCTTTGGGACCTTGAGTGACACCATCTAGCTGAACTAAAAGGTGTCGTAAAGGAAGTTCGTTAAGGTGTAACATGCAAATGAACCATTGAAGAGGACGATTTAAGTCAGCTTCTAAAAGACTTATTACTCCTGCGTTTGTACCAGTATTGACGACTGTTCCGTCGCAGCCGATTGCTGTAAGTGAATCAGTTGATATGCCTTTTGTATTAAAAAAGGATAATATTCCATCTTTAATGTTGACTGCAGATCCAGACGAAACAGCCAAATGCCCCAGGTAAATGCAATTTGGTTCCTGTATCAAAGAAATGTGTTCCTTCTTGACAATACTGGAATAATACTTGTTACCTTTTTTAGTTTGTATTCTGGTTTTGTCCTTTCTGCCGTCAAAGTATAAGCTTTGCAGTGCCGCTGATGTATTTGCGTCTTGTAATTCTTTTCTATGTCTTTCACGTTCTCTGCGAACTTTATTTCGATCGATAACTTTGCTTACATTCGTTTCGCTAACAAGACCCAAATCTTGCAAAAGAGCAGACGAAATAGATGCAGCTGTTCTATCTGAGACGCCATGACGATCGCATTCTCTGGCGAAAGTGGAAAGTTTGTGTCTCATTTGAGCTTTTAAATCTGTTTCGGCAGCAGAAGAACAAGAGGGCTGTGGATCGAAATAATTGTATGAATTTCCGGAGGGTAGTAAAGTACTTGATTCTTCTCTTTCTAATTGTTCTTTCTTTTTTTCTTGTATTTCTTCCTCTTCTCCTTCCGTCGAGGAACTACTAAAAAACTCTTCCACCTCACTTATTCCTTTGGAGCTTAGTGACTGTGATTCTGTTCCGATCGACTTTGAATTTTTCTTATCTCGTTTCATCTCTCTTTCTTGTCTCTTTTTTAGTTGCCTTGTAGTTTTCTTGTCGACTAGTCCTATCATCATTTTTCTTGTACTGCGCTGATCAGTTAAAAATAGTATTTCGTTAACTGGGACTTTTCTTTCTTTGGAACAGCGACATGAGTTGAAACTTTCGCATTTACAGCAGGCAATGTCAAAAAGAATTTGTTCCCACTTGCACTTTAAATTGTCCAGTTTCTTTTTGTAACCCTCGCTCTCTTTTCTACTCTTATATGGTTTCAAAACGTTTCTGTAATCGCTGTTAAGTTTTGTTATTTTTTCAACGATTTTCTTATGTGAAATTATGGGGACAGAAGATTTCTTCCATATTAATTCCAACTCATTTGCGACCTTTGTTGAAATCATTGACGCAGGTGGGTCCTTGTTTGCCATAAGGCTTTTTGTCTCGTTTCTGACAAAGAGATAGTATCGAACTATGTCTGCATTTGTGGGTAGTACTACTGGAGACATTTCGGAGGGGTTGCCAAACAAAGGGCAAATTGAATATTTTCTTGTTGGGATTCTGCTTGAAGTCATTGTGTTTTGTTATATCTGGAACAAAAAAATAACTGTTGGTTGAAATAAGTACTGGAAATAGTAATATAATAAAAAACAACACCGTTTAGAAAAGTTTTTAGTAATTTAAGCAGTAAGATAACAAAATATATGATACTGTTATTAAAAATTATAATTATTATTACATGTTGATTCTTACCTAAATTATTCGGGGCACCTTGAAATATAATACAACTGTCTCCAATTTTACACACCGGAACAATTTCCGTATACCTAGAGCACTTTTTACACACACCAGAACAATTTCCGTATAAGGAAAAAAATATTTTTTTTTAGATTTTTTTTTGGGTGGTTGGGGCACCTGAAGGGGTTGTAGCAAAAAAAAAATTTATGTCGAAAAATACTTATCTTTACATTTGGCAACTTTTGACACCCAGGCCATTATCATATAAAACATTATTTTTTTTCGATCCACCTTAATATATATATATATATATATATCGGGCGTTTCACGTCAACGGGCACAGTGGGCTGCCCAGAATAAAAATGCATCAATATTGACGTTCGACGTGTCAAAAGCTTCGTATTTAAAAACTCTATCAAATGCCGTCTGGCGATTTTTAAAAAACATCATGGCGGTTCCAATATGGCGTCCGCAATCATGGAAAATTCTGTTTAATGAGCATTATTGATAGATAAGAAACATAAAAATACTGTATTGTAGACTGAATCACCATATCTATACGTTTTTGGGGTTGCTGATTTCGAATTCAATATTCGTTAAACCCCATCTGGTCACTGTTCGTCCCTAACCTTAAAAATACTTCAAATCGTTGAAATAAAGCGTTTCTACTATGAGTAACCACAGTCTAACCACCACAATTTATGTTTTCGGGATCGCTGAAACCAATTCTGATATCAATATAACTTCANGGTTACGGGGACAGAGCTCGCACACAAGTAGAAGTTTGCCGTTTATTTAATAACAAATATCCAAACAGAGAACCAATTACACAGTCCACGGTTAGTAAAATAGAGCAAAAGTTTTTAGAAATGGGTCATGCGAGAGATCGCCCTAGAACGGGTCGTCCACCAGTACAAGAAGATGTTAAATTGAATGTTCTACTAGAGCTTCAAGAAAATCCCCATTTACCCACCCGCCAAGTGGCGGCAAACAACGGAATAGTTCAAAGCTCCGTCTTAAAATATTTGAAATTGTACAAATGGCATCCGTATAAAGTGGTTTTGGTCCAACAATTAAACGAAGATGATCCTGACCGTAGGTTACAGTTTTGTGAAACCATGTTGCAACGCCTGATTGATGACGACGGATTCTTACGCAATATTATTTTTTCTGATGAGGCTACCTTTTATCTCGACGGCACAGTAAACCGGCAAAACTGTAGATATTGGTCTCCTGAAAATCCACACTGGAAAATGGAAACTCGTAGTCAGTTTTCACAAAAAGTTAACGTTTGGGCTGGCCTTGTCGGTAACCGTATTTTGGGTCCATTTTTCATTGAAGGCGCATTAACAGGTGAAAAATATTTTGGATTTTTAAGAGACGATTTAGTCCCTGCATTTGCGGTGCTTTACCCAAATGGACTTAGATGCCGATCTGCCCAATAACACGATATGGTACCAACAAGACGGTGATATTGCAGTGATCGCTCGCGACTATTTAAACCAAGCATTTGTTAAACATTGGATTGGTTGACGGGGAACTATCGAATGGCCCCCTATATCTCCGGATCTCACTCCCCTAGATTACTTTTTATGGGGCTATTTAAAGAGTAAAGTCTATTTCAATAGACCAAATACTATTGAAGAATTAAAGGTCAGAATTCGCAATGAAGTTCGAGCCATTCAACCAGACATTCTTGATAAGGTTCTGCAGGAGTTTCAGTAGCGGATAGGATATTGCCAAGAAGTGATTGGAGGTAACTTTGAAAATTTCCTCTGATTTTCTTGTTTACTTTAATTATTTTTCATTTGTACAGAAACCTTTTTTCATTTGTTAAAATTTTTGTTGATTGATTATTAATTAAAAAATTAAACAAATTACTCCTAAAATCTCTTAAAATGTTCGATAAGCTATTAAAAAACTTGACCCATCCGAAACATTGTACACGGTACATTCTTGAAACTTTGGAACCGAATAGACAGTTTAAGTTGTGTCCGATACGTGAACGTATACGTAGAATTTGACCGTTGCGCATGCTCAAATTCGTATCATGATCATCTTAAATCAACTTAAACTGTCTATTATCTCGAAAACTTCCACCTTGAAGGTCATATGTTTTTGACATATTCGTACTCAGAAAAATGTGCTCTATAGAAATCTGTGGAAAAAAATATGGGTTGCCATTTAAAAAAATTGCCGATGACTTCATAGCTCAAAAACAAACAAAACAAAAAAAAAAGTCAATGGTTGAAAAAAGTGACATTTTATAATCTGAAGTTGACGTGTCCGAGGATCCTGTCAAAGCCCTTCAATAACGATTTATCGAATTTATTCCAAACTTTACTAGCTCAGTGTATATTTTTTCTAGGGACACGGTATCGAATAGAAAGTATCGATACTGTACGCATGAGTAGTATTGAAAAAAAAGTATCGTAGTCATAAAAGTATCGAGACAAAAGTATCGATACTTCAAGTATCGAGTACTTTTCTTAAGGACAAATGCACATACGTCAGGACGTCAATGTCAGTCAGTAAAGAAACGTCAGTTTAGCTTCAGTTGAACAGAACATGAAAAAATGGTACATAAATTTTATACAATAATAAAAAAAACTGTAAATTCACAAATTGAAATATTTATTTAAAAAAAAAATTTATTGACACACATTAAAGTTTCCATTCCTCCTCCATACAATCGCTTAAAATAGAAGTTTCGCCGTTTTGGCAATGAGCGGTTTCGGATTTTTGTTATGGTACTTCCTGCTTTAGAAAATAATCGTTCTGAGGGTACTGACATCGCAGGAATTGACAAATATTCTCGTGCCAACTTGAATAATTTTAGGAAAACAACTTTCATATCTTCCCATTGTTTTAAAGGATTTAAGGAAAGTGATGAAACCTGTGCAGATAAGTAATGGCTTATTTCATCCTTATTTTCAGACTGCAATGAAGATGAAGAATTTGTTGTTTTGTTTCGTTTTTTCGTATGAGCCAACTTTTTATGGTGACTCCAGATCTCGTATGTTGTTTCGAGAGAAGAATCGCTATCAGGTTCACTGCCGATAATACTAGGAGTGGTAGTAATAAATCGTCTCAGTAAAGAAATTGCCCTTGCACAAGACTTGGCATCCTGAAAGTTAATATTCTTGAATCTTGGATCCAGTAAACATGAGATTGCAATCAAATGGTTGTCTTCAATACGTCCGAATCTGCGTTCTTTCTGTTTGATTATTTATTTTNAATCCTCGGACACGTCAACTTTTGTTTATAAAATGTCACTTTTTTCAGCCATCGACTTTTTTTTTGTTTTGTTTGTTTTTGAGCTATGACGTCATCGGCAATTTTTTTAAATGGCAACCCATATGTTTTTTCACGGATTTCGATAGAGCACATTCTTCTGAGTCAAAAACATGTTACCTTTAAGATGGAAGTTTTCGAGTTATTCGGTTCCAAAGTTTCAAGAATGCATTATACAAGCAATGACAAAATACTAATCATTTATTAAGGAAGCGCTGGAAAAAAATACAGTTTTGATAGTTGTCAGAATTTTGAAGTTTGTCCTCGCAAGTTTGTGTTTTATTTTAAGTTGATTAATCATTATTCTATCAGAATTCATTTTATTTGAAAATGGTCCGTCGTTTGAGTGAAAGGGAAAGAAAGAGCTCGCACACAAGTAGAAGTTTGCCGTTTATTTAACAACAAACATCCAAACAGAGAACCAATTACACAGTCCACCGTTAGTAAAATAGAGCAAAAGTTTTTAGAAATGGGTCATGCAAGAAATCGCCCTAAAACAGGTCGTCGACCAGTACAAGATGTTAAATTGAATGTTCTACTAGAGCTTCAAGTAAATCCCCATTTACCCACCCGCTAAGTGGCGGCAAACAACGGAATAGTTCAAAGCTCCGTCTTAAAATATTTGATATTGTACAAATGGCATCCATATAAAGTGGTTTTGGTTCAAGAATTAAACGAAGATGATCCTGACCGTAGGTTACAGTTTTGTGAAACCATGTTGCAACGCCTGATTGATGACGACGGATTCTTACGCAATATTGTTTTTTCTGATGAGGCTACCTTTTATCTCAACGGCACAGTAAACCGGCAAAACTGTAGATATTGGTCTCCTGAAAATCCACACTGGAAAATGGAAACTCGTAGTCAGTTTCCACAAAAAGTTAACGTTTGGGCTGGCCTTGTTGCTAACCGCATTTTGGGTCCATTTTTCATTGAAGGCGCATTAACAGGTGAAAAATATTTTGAATTTTTAAGAGACGTTTTAGTCCCTGCACTTGCGGTGCTTTACCCAAATGACGTAGATCCCGATCTGCCCAATAACACGATATGGTACCAACAAGACGGTGCACCTCCTCATTTTGCAGTGATCGTTCGCAACTATTTAAACCAAATATTTGCTAACCGTTGGATTGGTCGAAGAGGAACTATCGAATGGCCCCCTAGATCTCCGGATCTCACTCCCCTAGACTACTTTTTATGGGGCTATTTAAAGAGCAAAGTCTACTTCAATAGACCAAATACCATTGAAGAATTAAAGGACAGAATTCGCAATGAAATTCGAGCCATTCAACCAGATATTCTTCATAAGGTTCTGCAGGAGTTTCAGTGGCGAATGGGATATTGCCAAGAAGTGAATGGAGGTCACTTTGAAAATTTCCTCTGATTTTCTTGTTTACTTTAATTATTTATCATTTGCACAGAAACCTTTTTTTATTTGTTAAAATTGTTGTTGATTATTACTTAAAAAATTAAACAAATTGCTCCTAAAATCTCTCAAAATGTTCGATAAGCTATTAAAAAACTTGACCCACTCGATACCTTGTATATGGTACATCCTTGAAACTTTGGAACCTAATAGACAGTTTAAGTTATGTATCGGACATAACGTATACGTAGAATTTGACCGTTGCGCATGCTCAAATTAATATCATGATCATCTACAATCAACTTAAACTGTCTATTATCTCGAAAACTTCCATCTTGAAGGTCATACGTTTTTGACATATTCATACTCAGAAAAATGTGCTCTATCGAAATCCG
>NW_019417463.1:23021-62421 GCF_000390285.2 Anoplophora glabripennis | reverse complement strand
CCTTCAAAACACGCCAAACTGACATTCTGGAAAGCTGTAACTGATTAGCTGCCCTTCGCACACTTTCTCCCGGATTTTGTTCAAAAGATCTCAAAATTTGTTCATCTTGCGCGGGTAGTCTTCTAGCAATTCTACCACAATGTATGTAACGGGGTACCACACTACCAGTTTCAATAATCCGTCTGTGAATCCGAGTAAATAATTGTGTAGACGGCTGACGTCTCTGCGGATAACGTTCTATGTATGTTCTTCGAGCAGCTGTTGCATTTCCATTACATAATCCATAAATAAAATGCATTTCGGCATATTCTTGATTAGTAAAACGATTGTTATCCGCCATTGTACTCACAAATTAATAATTCGTCAACAGACACGATTAAAATATGGTAACAAATGTCAACTATGTTAAAAGTGACAGGCGCCTACTTTTTGAATACGTCAAATTTAACACCTAACGGTGAGTAAACTCCCTTTGCATTTTGTAAATTTATTAGAAAACTAATCATTTTACATAAAAAATGCAAGAGACAAAAAAATTTCTAAATTCAATGGTCTTTCTAAAAATCTTATGATATTTGCTGTATCTTTGCAGAAAAATTTTTTTTGGCACAAAATAGGATACAGGGTGATAAAAAAACACCCTTCCGCTTTCTCAATTTTATTAATATCCACATTATTTATTGGCTTCCTAAAGCTGACTAGTCCCTGAAAATTTCATTATGTTTTCTTTTTCCAACAAAGAGTTACGTCACAAAAACTACTTTTGTAGTTGCACCTTTTAAGGCCTATAACTTCAAAACGGTGCGTTTAAGAGGTTATGTTTATTAGAGTTTTTAGTCATATTTTTTTATGTACTATCACCACCCAAAGTTTGTAACATACTTTACGGGACACCCTGTATATTATTAATCTGCGCCTTCAAGCAATTCACCATCTGTATTATTTTACTTATGGTAACATACTGTTCACCCGATAGCTCTTTGGTTACATATTCCAGTGGTTTTAAAATTAAAATCAATGTTTTTATATTCTGCATTTCTACAGCCGAGAGTGTGGGTGGTGCTTTAGTATTTAACATCAAAATTTGATGAACAATTGGCGCTAATTCAATGTATCTCTGGAGCATATAATAGACAGAATTCCAACGAGTCTTAACATCTAAAATCAGTTTGAGAGGTTGAGAGCCCTTTTGCTTTTGACACAAAGAGTCGCTGAGAATTACACTGCTCTTGAAAAATTTGACAATGTCTCGTACTTTGCTTACTAATGAACTCAAATCATTGACTGACATTGCAGATTCAGCGATAAGATTGATTGTATGAGAAAAGCAAGGCAAGTGTTTGTTTTTTTCTAGAAAATTAGCTATGCCTGTGGTCATGTTCGAGCCGTTGTCCGTAACTACTGCAGTTATTTTATCTAAGCTGATGTGAGTACCTGCACAAATTTCTTTTAATTTTTCAGCTATACAGGGTGTTTTTGAATGGTGTAGCATAAATGATACCAGTGAATCTACATTTCAAAAGAACACGATCTGCAAAAAATGGCCTTAGTAAAATGTTCACCCCTGAAGAGATATGGGCCTCAAGTTTCCAAAAAAATTATGAAAATTGGATTTAATTTGAATACCGAACAAGGTACAAATAACAAATTTTTTACAGGTTGTTTACTAATACAGATGCTAGTTTTCAACTATTTTTCGAAAATTTTAACCCCTCGAAAGGGGTTGAAATAACCACCCCTCAAGCCATTTCTTGCAATAACTTTTATATTTCGTAAAAACTCAATATCCAAAAATACGCATTAGATAAACTGGTTCTTTTAGAAACTTTTACCTCTCTAGCAATTTTCCTTTAAAACTTTTCGTTTATTAATAAAAAAATAAAATGTATTACCATTCACCTCACACCGTATATGATTGCAATCAATCAAAGAAAAACTAAGTGTGCTGCTGTCATGCCAGTTGTCACAATTAACTCTTCTGTAAGTTGTCACTGTTATCAGCTAAATACTTTTTGGGTGTAAATTAACAAGAATTATGCCAAATTTTACTAATGATGAATATGTGGACATGCTACAAGTGTATTTTGAATGTCGCAAAAACTGTGCTGCGGCAACAAGAGCGTATAATGAGAGATATCCAAATCGTCAAGTTCCCCACAGACAAACTTTTTCGGCGGTAGAACGAAGACTTCGGGAAACTGGAAAAATACAGCCGCATATTGAGGGTACCGGCCGAAGACCTACTGTTCGTACTATTTATCTTGAGGATGCAGTACTTGAAGAGTTTGACGAAAATCGTCAGACTAGTACGAGAAAAACAGCAATGCACTTAAATGTGTCCCATAGTGTTGTTTGGAATATTGTCCATGATAATTTATTATATCCTTTTCACCACCGGCCAGTTCAAGCTCTACTTGAACCAGACATGCATAAGCGAGTTGTTTTTTGCGAATCGTATCTTAATATTCTAAGAAATAATTTGAATTTTGCCTCAAAGATACTTTTCACAGATGAAGCAACTTTTCAAAGACATGGTTTAACCAATATGCACAATCTTCATTCCTGGGCTCATGAAAATCCTCACGAAGTATCTATGACAACATTTCAACATAATTTTAGTTTAAACATTTGGGCAGGAATTGTAGAAAATGTGCTTGTCGGCCCTTTTGTTTTACCTCATCGACTTGGTGCTGTTGAATATTTGCAGTTCTTAAATGAGCATCTACCACCACTTCTGGAGGAAGTACCATTAAATGTACGTCAGGCCATGTGGTACATGCATGACGGGGCTCCTGCTCACAGCACTGTAGTAGTTAGGCGGTGGCTTAATTTAAATTACCCGAATCGTTGGATAGGTCGCGGCAATGAGGCACCTATCTCTTGGCCTGCACGTTCTCCCGATCTAACGCCCATGGATTTTTTCTTTTGGGGACATATAAAAAGTATTGTTTATGCGACCCCAGTTGACAGTGTTGAAGAGCTACAGGAAAGAATATTCGCGGCGGCTGATGAGATTCGCAACAATCCCATAATTTTTGCTCGAGTCCGTAACAACTTTGATAAACGTGTTAGGTTGTGTTTAGAAAGAAATGGCAATTATTTTGAAAATGTCCTTTAACTAAGTTTTTTGTTTTTTCTCTTTTTGATAATAAATTATTTCTTAGTTTCGTTTTCATTGTACTTCTATTTAATAAAAGTTTCTGCGACATTCAAACAGTTATTTGTGCAACTACTGTAAAGAGTGTGTATTTGTTGTACGATGCATGAAGTTTGCAGCTCGAGACGAAGTTGAGAGCTGCAATCATGTTAAGTGCAACAAATATGCTTTTTGCACATGTTGCACGCAACATTTTTTCTACGATTGTTTTTATTTCAAATTTTATTTAACAGTATTTTACATAATATTAAAATTTTAACTGACAACTGGAAATTAATTGCGCAAATTGTCAATGTCAGACGTTAGGTACTTATGGATATGCTTAGATTAAACTTGTAATCAATATTTTTTTTGTACTACTGTAAAAAAAGTTAAACTTTTGGCACAGTAGGTAGTGCAATAAGTAGTAAATTTTGCACGATCGTAGAAAAAAACACTTGTAGCATGTCCACATATTCATCATTAGTAAAATTTGGCATAATTCTTGTTAATTTACACCCAAAAAGTATTTAGCTGATAACAGTGACAACTTACAGAAGAGTTAATTGTGACAACTGGCATGACAGCAGCACACTTAGTTTTTCTTTGATTGATTGCAATCATATACGGTGTGAGGTGAATGGTAATACATTTTATTTTTTTATTAATAAACGAAAAGTTTTAAAGGAAAATTGCTAGAGAGGTAAAAGTTTCTAAAAGAACCAGTTTATCTAATGCGTATTTTTGGATATCGAGTTTTTACGAAATATAAAAGTTATGGCAAAAAATGGCTTGAGGGGTGGTTATTTCAACCCCTTTCGAGGGGTTAAAATTTTCGAAAAATAGTTGAAAACTCGCATCTGTATTAGTAAACAACCTGTAAAAAATTTGTTATTTGTACCTCGTTCGGTTTTCAAATTACAGCCAATTTTCATAATTTTTTTGGAAACTTTGATGGCCCATATCTCTTCAGGGGTGAACATTTTACTAAGGCGATTTTTTGCCGATCGTGTTCTTTTGAAATGTAGATTCACCGGTATCATTTATGCTACTCCATTCAAAAACACCCTGTACAGTCACCAGTATGGCGTTGATCCAGTGCAACAGTAGCTATGCAACGCGACACAAGTCTAGCATCATGCAAATAATGAGCGGTAATCTCTAAATAACTGGTAACAGTCATCATTTCACTCCAAATATCACAGGTTAATGACACGTGAGCAACATTGTCAAATATGTTTTCAATTTTCAAACACATAATACTGTAAAAAGCATTGAATTGTGCTTAAGTTCCGGTGTGCCAAAGGAACACAGATGATAGAGAAAGTAACTTTGAACAAAAAAGTTCAAATCGACATGTGTCCGAAAATGCCCCCCTGTGGTGCTAGGCCCCTTTAAAAGGATCCATAAAGACACAATTTTATTATAATATCGAAAATGCTTCGAAATAAATAGATAAATTTTATGCAGAGGTACCATTTATTACCATTTATCTAAACCAAATTAACACATTGTTTTCAGGGACAGGGGGCAAGCCAAGGTTAAAAATCCGTAACTTTTTGATTTGTCAAATTTGTAATTCTTTTTTCGAAAAACGAAGTCCTTGATCATTTTTACATAAAAAAGCTTACAAGTATATCTTTTTTATGTAGAATTGGTCAAGGATTTCTATTTTCAAAAAAAGAATTACGAATTTGACAAATAAAAAAAGTTACGTATTTTGAATTTTGGCTTACCCCCAAGATGGACGCCCCTGAAAACAATGTCAATTTGGTTTAGATAAACTAATTCTTCGTAATAAATGGTAACTCTGTATAAAATTGTATTGAAAGCATTTTCGAGATATTGTAATAAAATCGTGTCTTAATGGCCCCCTTTAAAGAGGTAGGGGGGCACTTTCGGACACATGTCAACAGGAACTTTTTTGCTCAAAATTACTTTATCATTTGCGTTCGTTTGGCACGGCGGTAATGAAACACCTTGTATAGCAATAAATAATAAGTATGATGATAAGAGTAATATAAATATAGGTTATGTAAATCATGAAAACCATGTAGATTAAAATTAATCTTCATCGCTTGTTGCTTCTGCGATAATTTGCATTATTTTGGCTTTTGCAAGCGCTCTAGGTTTTTTCTTTTTTATAGACTTTAAGCAGAGTCCAACCGCCCTTCCAAATACTATCTCTTCATCCTCCATTTCATTTGATTGACTGGTCGTTTCTAATTTATTGAATGCATTACTTATGCTTTGGGTTAGATCTGCCAACTCCGACATCTTTTCTTCTCTCTTTCGTTTTGGAGTTGGTCTTAAACGACTTGCTCGACTGCTACTTGTGGATGCCAATGCCGACGATGGCCTAGTGATGTCACTACGTGACAGATACTTGTGTCTCAATAGCCAACGGGGGAGTCAGTAGTGAGATCATCTGTCACTATGGAATCATTCCACAAGGAACTTCCAGCTGGTTGTAAAATTTTTGGTACATCACTTTGTGAAAGAAATTTTTGGTATATTTCCTACCGTCCTATAACAAAAAATTATTATTTATAAAATATAAATCAAAATTCTTGAATACGTTGTCAAATATATACTTACTTTCTACTCACTACTACATCTTCCAGGAATATGCAGTATTTATACAGGGACCATGTGATACTGTATGCTCCGGACCCAGATGGCCTCTGCGATAAGCGTCTCTCTTTTGCAAAGCGATGTCTTATATTATTCCAACGCTGCTCACAATTCTCCGCTGAAATATAGGTAATAATAACCACTTGTATTTTTTCTTCAATTAAAATTTATAAAGTACCTGTAGTCATCATAATGCTGGCGATGGTCGCCCAGGCATTTTCTATTTGCGATTTATTTTTATGATCACGGTGTCTTTTATCCCACAGTACACTATATTGTCTTATAAGTTCGATAAATTGACAGTCGTCAAAGTTTTTATCCATATTAAATAAATAATTTCAAACAAAATCCTCAACACAAGCACAATGACACAATGGCGATCATAGATAAGAACAAGTAATGGTGACCACCATAGACAAAGACAGGCAACCACTATGCTACGAAATGTGATGCTTGTGCATGCACACTTCTCAGATCTTAGTCTTAATCCTATAAAAATTAAAAGATGCGAACTTTCAAGGTCATGTCTTAAGACCTCCTTACGACTAGGGCAAGGTTAAGATTTTCATAAACTGATATATTACATTCTGTACACTTAACTTTTTAGGACTAAGATTAAGGTTAAGTTACGGCTAAGTTAGGACTAATACTTTTTTATAAACCAACCATTAATAGCTATTTCAAAACTATGTGTTTTGTTTATATTTTGTTATTTGACTGCAATAATCTTTCTCCCTAGGAGACGCTGGCACTTTAATAAATATATAAAGGACATCTGTCGAAGCTTTTGTTTAGCGAGGTTAGGAAATTGTCCAACAAGTGCAGTTGGATGCCATGTGATTTATGTAAGCTGCCTGGTTCCTGAAAGATGGAAAATAGCAGCCAAAGTCCCTGTGTTGGAGTTAGAAGCCTATGGTCAATTTTGTCAAATCGGTCGTCTAATCCAGGTACCGATCTTAACTTATTTTCAGTACAGTGATTAGGTTATTAATAAACTAGCATTTTGTCACTAATCTTTAATACAAATTATTACAGAATATTTAGCCAGCTTAATCATTTTTTTTTCACATTTTTTGTGTTATAGACCGTTAGCCCGTGATAGAAAACGGAATTAACATTATTGTGAACAATTTGTATGTCTGAAATATTTATAATTTGGCAAACAGTATGTCTTATAATATTTCGTTAACTTCATGCTAACATTAGTTTAAATTATGCTTGGCGGATTATAAAAAATTGTTCTTAGTAAGGGAGAATGAATCGGTTGTCGGACAGTTAAGTGATTTTTCGTGGGAGTATGTTCATAACTCTATAATTGTTACTATGAATTTTACTTACAAAGAGACAAATATTATACTAGGAGTGTTGAGAATGGTGAGAGGCAAGGCTAGACCAGATTTTTTAACACTTTTTCAAATGAACTGAGAAAACATTGAGAAACATACGTTTTACTAGTTTTCAGACAGCCTAGAGAAATTATCAGACATTTATGAACCAATTTTTGGCACGCACCTAATAGAAATAGAATAGAAAAATGTTGAAGGAGTGATAATAAAGTTCTACTAAATGTAAAAACTATTAAAAATTAAAATATATATTATAGATCCTTAGATCCACACAATTGTCCTATCTCACATATCACATATATAATCTTTTTGGTCCGCTTCAATGTAAGTCAGGTCTGACAAATCAGTGCACTTAAGATGGTACCATCTAAGTCATTCGCTACAACCTACGTTCTTATTTTCATCTTCATCATCACTTTCTAGTTCATTGTCTCAAAGCATACATAGAACTTTTTTTGTTTTTATTCCCATATTGTCTTTTTTCTTTTCAGTAATTGTGGTTTTCTTCATCCTTTTTGGTTCTGATTGCTTTTGGATTCTTATCTGTTCACTTTTTGTCTTCTAACTTTCTCCATTTCTATTTTCTCTTTTTTTCGTCATCTTTCCTAGTGTAATATTTTCTCCACGCTTCCGATGATACTGCGCTAAGTAATTTTTCTTTGGCTCGATTGTCAGTCTTTTTCTTTCAATTATTTTTTTGGAAATGTAAGGTGTTTTTGGAATGGATTTTAATTGTCATTGGGGGTGGTTTTTTCATCCATTTCATTAGTAGTTTTATCCTGATCTTTCATTCCATTTATTATTGCAACGTTAGTAAGCTCTTTGTTTTCATTCCCCATGTTTTTATTTTTCTATACCAATATTCTTATAATACCCTTATGTTTTGTATAATCCATTTTATCTTTTCAAATCTCATTTTCATTGCCTTGAGCCTCATCTACTAGAGCCGAACTATTACTCCTATTTTCTATATCATCTGATAAAACATTTTCATGGCATTCACTATCATCTATTAGAGATGATCTTTTACCCCCTTTTCCTATATCATCAATTTTATGATTTAATATCACATCACATTTTCAGTTCTTTGACTCTTATCTATTAGAGTTAAACTATTATCCACATTCCCTATGTCACCAATAATTATACATCACATTCATTGCTTTGAGTCTCATCGGGTGTAGCTTCTTCCACTGTTTTTTCTTTACATTCTTTTCTTAAAATTATATCTAAGATTATTTTAATGCGGCTTTTTTGTTGTGAGTTAATAAGATTAATTTCATCTACACATTCACTGCGCACCTCCTCTGTTATGTTTTCAGCACGTTCTTCAATAAAAGTCTTAACTTCATCAATCTGTTCACAAAATTCTATAACCTCATTTGTTTGAATTATGTCAATAAGGTATCAAAGTCAACGACGTCATTGGTATAATACCACCTCAACATTTATCTCTTTTTCAGAATTAAATTGTACACCAGCAGTCGTTGAAGGACTGAAACATGGAATATATTGCATTTCATCGGAGTCCATAACTAATGATTTTCTGGCAAAGGTAATTTCATTGAGAATAATGTTAGAGCTTATCCCATGCATTTCCAATTTGTTACACATTTTTTTTGATTACCTTTTGTGCAGAATCGAAGTCTTTTGTTGTTAGACGTCGTTCCCAGTTACAAGACACATTCTGGTGTCTTTCAAGAGCATTTTTTACAGATTTTGTGTAATCTACATTATCAGGGTTTAAGGAATATAAGCCACATTTGCGAAAAGCCTTTATAATATGACCTTCCATTTTGGTATTTTTTTAGTAAATAATAGAGCAATTAGTTATTTTATTCTCAAATAAATGGTCGATCAATATTTCAATTTAACTTACAAATTCTAAATCCACTCTTCCACACAAACACTTTAGAGGAAAGAACAAAGAAAATGTCTAATAATTTAAGGTTAAGAAATATGTTCACTGCCATATAACTCGTCACTTTGCAGTACACAGATTTGATGTTACCAATAGTCAGAAACTAAATCCAAGACATTTGAACTGCTCAACAAATATTTTAACACACCGTTAAAATTATTTTCTTATTAGCGGTTCCCTTAAATCTTAGTATACAGAATAGAAATTTTCAATTGACATTTAAAGGGTCTGTTTAATATTGAAATTTTAGCGTGCATTTAAAATTTAACGGCATGCTGTTCCCTGCAACTACATTAATTTTCTTTTCTCTTTTTGGGGTTGCCGTGTCTGAGCCCATTCTAAGTTGTTCAAGATGATCTACTATAGCACTAGTCCAAGATGTCAGCAAATCTTCCACACTGACAGGTTGCGTGGAATTCTTTTCAGAACAGCGTTTGAATCAAACGGTATTATCTTGCATGTCTTGAACCCAGCAAGAGAGTTGGCTTTGAATTTTAGTCCAACTGTTTCGACGACTTCTTCCTAGCATTCATCTATTCTTCAATTTCCATGTTTCTAATGTTTTTCTCCATGCTGTCTTAAGTAGCCTAAAATAGTTCTCATCCAGGAGTTGTGTTAAGTGGGTCGAGTTTGGAGGAAGCATCAGCAACCTGATGCCATTTTCCTCACATTTTTCAATAACCCTTACAGTATAATGGCTGTTCAAAGTATCACCTATAAGAACCCTAGGCCCCTCTAGTTTTTTGAAGTAAGGCAGTGCAATTGAATAGAACCAATCTTCAAAAATGGTTGAATCAAACCACCCGCTGAGCACCCGGTTGTACCTCGCTCCCTCAATACACCTGGAGGGGGGCACCCTTCGTATGATGTTTTGCCTTCTACACAATATATGGGGGTAGCAGGTTGCCATCCCTACATATTGCAAACATGACTGGTACTGGTCTTGGTACTATCTATAGCTCTATGGGCATGTTTGGTGCCTCTCTTAAGGACCACCCTAAGTGAACCGGGGTCTTCTACAAAATTGGTTTCATCATAATTGACTAAATTTGAAGCTGGAATATCCTTGATGCCTTCCTTCAAGTTATTAAAATATTCTTGTACAGTTTCACACCTTGAGGCTGCCCTAAACGCGTTTTGTGTTTTCTGCTAGTTTGATAGTAGGTAGGGGGTTTCTTTTCATGAAGCCTTTGAACCAATTTGTACCAGGTAAATTGTCCTCAAACCTATTCTTTCTTAAACTGCGCTTCGTTAAATGCTGCCTAACACTGTACCTAATGTCAGTGGGTGGTAGAGAAAAATCCCAATGAGCGCCTCAACCAGCAACTTTTCTTCATTTGTATCTAACACAGGTTGTCTCCCATATTTCAGCAGGTGTTTTCCATGGTAATGATCATTAAGTGTTGTATAAGGCACCGCATAATATTCGGATGCAACTCTCATGGACATCCGAATTGCTTTGACAGCTGCTATTGCTGTTTGGAGATACTTTTCGTCATAATTTTTTTTCCAGATGCTCCAAGTTTCTTTTTATAGTTTCGATGCATCTGAAATAAACAATTCACTTCTGTTAAGTGTGACCTTTGTCACCTTGTCCCCTAAGAAAATAATTGAAAGTTATTTATCTTAGGGTCAAATATACATTTGTATAGTACAAGTCGAAAAGCAAACAATGTCTACAATTCTTCGTAATAACAGCAGTAAAATTTAAATGCTAAGATAAAGCAAAAGCTAAACAATAATTTGTTAAAATCAAATGAGCACAACGATGAACAAATAGTGTCAAACAATCAACAATCAAAGAAAAAGAAAAAAAATTATAACTAGAGCAAAAGTTTAAAAACAGATTCCATAGTTATTTATCTAAAAGTATCCTCTGTTACATCTTCAATTTGATATGGTTCTGCAGCAATTAATTTCGTCCTAATAATGGTCTTTAAAGTATTAAATGATCTAATCTCTTTCAAATGTTTTAAAAGCAAGTTGTATATTTTTAAGCACTTGTAAATACATCCCTTTTCCAGTAAAGTTGTCTTATGACTGGGATAACAGAACTTATCATTACGTCTCGTACAAATGATTGTTCATATCAGGCTTCATATCCCAGTAATAATATTTTTTGCCAGGTAACTCATTATATCTGGAGACAACCAACATTTCAAGAAAGCTTTTCATTTCACTGGGATTTATTAGGGGGTCAGGCAAATTTTTAAACTGCATATTTTCTTGATTCTAATATCAAAAGATTGATCAATTCATCGTCAAAAATTTTTTTAAAAAGCTCAAACTGCGTACAGTTATTAAATATTTCGTAATTCGCTGCTGGAAACTTTTCGATCTGCTCCTCCAAATTGCCTCTTATCCAGTCTACCTCGATTTGGTCTATTTTTTCCATGCAAAATCCACATTCACTGCAGTACGAATTTGAAGTTCGGCTGGAGCACGTAATTGGGAAGCTCTATAAAAAATAACCATGGGCCATCGTCGAGCATGGCGGGCACAGTTGTAATTTGCGCGTAGTTGATCCACAGTATCAACTCCCCCCTTTGTACAATTTCTGGCTTCCCGGTAAATTCACATATAGAATCGTCGTCATGCATACTGGAAATAAGGAGCACATTTTTGCCTTTTTTCGGTATGTACGATACAAGAGTGCAGTTGTCTCTGTACACAAAAATGCTTGTACCAACAGGCCGGTTCTTCTCATTTACAAATTCTGGTGGGAATGCTCGTTTGTTTTTTCTAATTGTTGTGATTTTCTGTAACAGTAATAACTCCTTAAGTTCCAGGCTTGTGAAAAAGTTGTCAGTAGTCAGATTTCCACCTGTTCCTCTAATTGGCTGACACAATATGTCTACAAGAGCAAGCACACTGTTACTAATAGAAAATGGCCCCTTTAGCTGTGTTCCGACATATACTTCTAAATTGGCCGTATAGTACATCTTGGCATCACTCAGGGCATAGATTTTGATCCCGTATTTATTCGACTTGCTTGGTATGTATTGCCGAGAAATGCACATCGACCTAAAACCCTCAAGTTTTTCATCAACGGTGACAATGTGACATACTGTAGTTTTTCTTATAGTTTTCCACAATCATTTCAGCGCGAGTATCCATGTCCTTCAATCTCAGATATCTCGACAAAATCCTGAACCTTTGGCAAGACAGTTCATATTCATCACTTTCCCTATTAGACACCGAGTTGGACACACTACTAACATCTTTATCAGATTCTATTTCTAATAAAGACACTTTACAAAGTTTGCTTTTGTCATAAAAAGTTCGTTACGCTTATAAACGAACACCTAAATCCAATGTTAGCTTCTCAACAAATAATATTTTGTAGCAAAACAGCCGAACACAATGCCTAACCTATCTGCACGTGGTAGATCATTCCACCATAATTCCAGAAAGTACGAAATTTCATTGGCCTAATTTTTTTGAGATAATTCGGGTTAAAATTTATATCACAACGTTTGAATAAATGGCTCGAGTTAACTCGGGTTTGAGAAAAAAGTATTGAACTCCTAACCCAAGTTATTTCGGGTTATATCGTTAAGCGGTTAATATACTCCGAAAACGCTTAGTTTCTGTTCTACAGGCTGTTAAAGTTTTAATAAAAAAAATGCAGATTTATAAATATTGCGGAAACTGTTCAAAATATTTTAATGAAATTATACAGACAGTTAAGAACAATACATGTTTTACGATAAAAATATTGTTTTCAGTTTCACCAGTGGTGTGCGCACAGGTGAAACACATCTCTAAATATTGTTAAAAAAATGATACACCACTGATTTTTCTGAAAATAAAAAATATTTTTGAATTCCTTGTTCAATTTGGAAGACAAAAGGTATCTTGACTGTTTTTCTTATGACGCACCGGCGTAATTCGGTTTCAATAATTTGAAAAATATCAGAAATTATACACTTAACTGCTTCACACTCAAACATCACAGTGACAGCTATTTTTGATTTTGTCAAACAATAACAAAAACGAGTGCACAGAAAACTTGCTAATTTCTGTTTAGATAGTACATAGTGAATCTAAAAACTGATCAAATTTTTTTAGACTGCGAGAAATAATATTTTTTTGTAATAAAATTGTTACAAAAAAAACCTGAGTGCATAATTTCTGCTACTTTTCAAATTATTGAAACCAGATCATAAGAAAAACAGTCAAGATATCATTTCTCTTTCAAATTGAACAAGGAATTCAAAAATGATTTTTATTTTAAGAAAAATCAGTGGCAGTAAAACATGTATTGTTGTTAATTGTCAAAGCTTGTAAAATGTCATTAAAATATTCTGAGCGGTTTCCACATTATTTATAAATTTTTAATTTCTTTATTAAAACTTTATCACCCTGTAGATCAGAAACTCAGCGTTTTCGGAATATGGTATATTAAGGAAATATATATCACAAATCACTTGCACTATAACCTCCTGAAACGAATGCATCTACCTACCAAACACCCTGTATATACAGGGTGTTTCAGGATTAAGTCAACAAACTTTAAGGATATTTCTCATAAAAAATAAGAAAAAAATCGAAATATAGGTTAAAAGATTTTTTTTAAAATTCGAATTTTTTAAATAACTTCTAAATGAAGAAGGCTATTTAAGCCAAATTTGGCATGACATCTTATAAGTTACCATTTTTCCTAGAAGTCCCGCAAACAACCAATGGCGGAGTTATGGGGACTCAGACTCATTAAATTATAAAAAAAATTAATACGGCCCTACTGAAAATAAAAAATGATGCTATTTTTAGATAGAACAGTTTGTTATTGTCAAAAAGTGTACATTCACTTTTTTTCTTAACTCATAGCTTCATGGCAAAATTGATTTTTTGCAAGGGTGCTTCTATGCATAAGCAAGTAGTTAATGGAAAAATTTAAATAAATACATGTATGAAAATCATAATTCAGTGTAAACCTTTAGTAGTAATTATTGAATATAAAATTGTAAATTTAATAAACATATTCTTTTCAAGTTTATATACTTATACATAAGACATGTAATACATACAATACTATATTACTGTTTTTGGTTGAATAACTTGTATATTTAAAGATGAAAACAATACAACTGCCTTTTTCAATATTTGTAAATATGCTGGATTATTTATTGATTTAACTTTTCTTCTATTCCAATGTTTTAAAAATTCCTTATGAATAGATTCTGCTTCCTGCTCAGACCAGATGCCAAGTCCATCGCACTTGGTGATTCAGTTCGATAAATTATATCTCCTCTTCGTTGTTTCGTCTATTTGCTCTCATTCGTTTTCCTCTACTTGTCCTGATTCATTTTTCTCCATTTTCCATGATTTATTTAGCTCCATTTCAACAGGTTCATTTTGATCTATTACGTCTGGTTCACTAGGCTCTATTTCTACTTGTTCATTTTGTTCTATTATTTCTGCTTCATTTTGCTCTATTCCTTCTGGTTTGCTATTCTCTCTTGGCTCTGGTTGATTTTGTCATATTTGTCTTTGATCATATTCATTTTCTTCTTGTTGTATCGATTCTGGATTATCTTGCTCTGTATCGTTATTTGGAACAGCTATTTGCAATCTAAATCGCCTTAGTTTATTTTGGTCATACTCATTATCTGGAAATTTTGAAGGATTAACGGGGAAACAACCAGTTTCCCTAAACCCTGATATTATATAATTTGGAGACAGATAGTTGGTCCAGGCGTCTGCTAATAGACCAACAAATATTTTTCTATTTAATGTGTTGAAACTCGTCAGTAAATTTCGTCTACCAAAGGCTACGAGTATTTTCTCCCACCCAGTTTTCAATGGTCCGAAAACGCAACGGTCTAACGGTTGCAAGCGGTGTGTTAGATGACTAGGTAATGTCATCAATATTAGATTTGCATTAATAGCAGCATTGACAACTCTAACGCTAATATGGCTCTTATGACCATCCATAATTAAGATAGCTCTCTTTTCGGTTTGCTTTCGTTGTCTTGCAGACTGAACATAAGGTATGGAGTTAGTCAGCCAAGAATGGAATATTGGCTTTTCCATATAACAGTTTTCTGATGTAGCATATGTAGTGCCAACATATTCTTCTTCTGCATTAGTCCACCGGGTTTGGACACCCCCTTTGGCTTTAAAAATTACTAGGGAAGGCAACATTTCTCCTGCTGCAGACATACAGCAATAAACAGAAATATTTTCGCGGCCTGTGCTGCCTATTCTTCTGTAGAAAGACTTTACCTTTTTCCCTATTGCCTTGTATCTACTTGGATCAGTGGAAAATCCAGTTTCGTCACAATTAAAAATTAAATGTGGGTCGTCTTCTAAATCTTCCCTTTGAATAATTTTTTTCATTTTGTCATAAAAAACAGAGTTTAAAAACCAAATTATAAAAGACTTTTGCCTTTTACATAAGATTGACTTGCACTTTACAACTCCCTACCATTCAAACTCGAATTCCCCAGTCGAACGATTTCATTCTAGTATCATAGATTCTATACGTTGCCTTAAACACGAACAACACCAGAAACCAATTAAATATCTTATGACCCTAGCAATTCTGTTATATAACTCAATCCATTCAACCAAAAAATGACTCCATTCGAAGTCATAGACGGACCAAAGATTAATCTTTTTGATGTATTACCTCACTTAATAGTAAATCAATACACTAATCAATACAAAGAAAACAGACAAAAATAGGATTGAAACTAATAAAATTAAAACTATCGAGAAACACAATCAACAGCTTACAGACTCAGAAATAGTTCACACTGACCAAACTATTTTCATTCGTACAGAACCGCGCAAACCAAAAGATTATCCGAGATTTAAAGAAACTACGGTATTAGAAGATAAAGACAATAAAATACTAACAGAAGCCGGAATTATTCATAAAAATAGAAAAATTCGAAAAACTATAGAAAAACCTTTGTTATAGGACAATGAATCCCGACCTATTGATCCTCCACTTGATGACGTTAACGATCATCCTAACCGAAGTTATAACCTTCGATCCGGTAGATAATATTGCACTATTCCAAGAACACGGAAAAACAACACGTATTGTTGACCGCTATCATACATTCATTCATAAATTAGACCACCCATTATACGAAGCTTTTGACAAAATACGATTACTAATAGATCAGAATAGTTTACGAAACAACTTACAGGGTATTTCTGAATCCCTAGTTCATCAAGATGAAAACTTAAAGGTAAAACTGTATCAGGAATTCAGACAGTTTAGATCAATCAAAAGAAATAAAAGGATTATTTAATATTATCAGAGATATTAATAAACAACTGATTGGCGTTGCAACAGAAAAAGACATCAATTTGATTCAAAATTTAAAACTTTACTAAGTAACGAAAAGAAGATAGCAAATGAAATCAATTGACGCACCTCGTTTATGAACAAAACAACATCATTAATAAGTGAAATCTATTCCAATAACAAGAAACTCGGAAGACAATCTAACATATTTCTCAAACTTTGTGAATATTAACTTTCAGAGACAAATAACAATCAATCAATCAATTAGAAATAATATTGTACTACGTACAACAAATCGAATTAACTACAACCTTTCTTCAAAGGATTCAGATTAGGTCCTTTTTGCTAAGTCCGAAGGAAATAGATGAGATGATCGCACACTTTAGGACACTATATCCTCAAAGTGACATTCCTCGATTCAGGAATGTACAGTCTTGCTACAGTTACTTTCGAACAAATTTATACTTTAATGATTTTTGTTACTATATCTCAATACAGGTTTCTGTATTATCTAAACAAAGAGAACTTGAATTGTATTATGTCACACCTATTCCTATCCTTAATGTTACCCTTCTTAAATATCCTAAATACCTTATCATTGACACATGACAAATATCAATAGTTAAATGATCAACCAAACAGCATGGAAGAAATCAACTACTCTTCAGATGTGAAATTTGCAATCAGTCAAGATTGCCTAGTCGACTATTTCGACAAAGAAAACATCCCAGAAATTGCAAAATCACACAAGTTTATTATATGACACCATATGTACTTCAGTTAAAATCATCGGACTACGTCATAATTGTATCAAAACCTATAACAATACAGTACACCTGCAGACAAGGAATAATCGATACAAAAACCATAGTGGCCAACATTAAAATCATCATGATACAAAGATGTCAGTTCTGTATAAATCATAAAGTCTATGAATATGAAGACCCTACCATTACCAGTACGACATTCTTTATACCAAACATAAAGATAACTTCTTTTCCAATGGTCCCATTAAAGAATGTTCCATTGAAAGATCTCTACCAAAAGGAAAACCTCTTCAACAACGTTTACGTAAAAGATCTTAAAGAAATACCTTGGCATATTAATTATTCCTGGATAATAATTATAATTATTTGCCTTACTCTCATAGGCCTACTCTATGTATACATTTGGACACCAAAGACAAAACCCGCTCTAGCAGTACTCTTCCAATCCCAGGAACGAGCCACAATCAAAACTGATAAGTCAGATGAAGCCATTGCAGAGCCCAACTTTCTTTTTAAGATGGGAGGAGTTATACTATAACTATTCCTAAATACGGTCCACATAAATTATTTATCTTTGTTTATATGTTTTGCTATCTAATTACCTTTTATGCATAAGACCATGTTATGTCTAACCTTCTATTATTACTAATCCAAAGTAAGCGATAAAGGATTCTTTGAATAGTCAGACCGGAACCCTCATCGCCAGTGTAAGAATTAAGCTTGTAGCTGTAACTAACAATATTGAATAAAGTGTTTCAAACAAATAAATGTGTTAGGAAGCTATTCCACGAATTGCATACTTAACTCGGCAAAACACATCTGATGGAGTTTTTAAGGAATTTAAATAAACTTTTAAAGTATTTAAATAGAAATACTTATATCTGTGTGGAAAGCTACTTTAGTATTTAATCACACTTCTTCAATAAGAATTTTACATTAAACATTAACTACATATTTGCTGTAAATCACACTTGCTCCAAACCGCTGGAGAACCTATGGCCATATTTATATACATTGACATATAATTCTTATTTACGTTTTATTATTTTCTCGTGGTGGCATGTAAAGATAAACCTTCAAATATAGCACACAAAGAATATAGTATATTAATTGTCTCAGGATTAGCAGATAGACACATTAAAATTTCAACTATCGAAAATTACGGTCACACTTACCCCACCTTATGTCTCCACTTTTATAAATATTGTGAATGAAATCGTTCTACTGGGGAATTCGAGTTTGAATGGTAGGGAGATGTAAAGTGCAAGTCAATCTTATGTAAAAGGAAAAAATCTTTTATAATTTAGTTATTAAACTCTGTTCCATTGTCGGCTATAATTTTATGAGGTATACACATGTGTGATATAAATTGTAATAATGATTCCATGATGTTTAAACTGTTTTTTTGACTCTAAGTAATATGCTTGTCTAAACTTTGAGAATGGATAAAAAATTGTCAGGAAATGATGTTTATCGATAATAGATGTATCTATGTGAATTTATTCAAAAGGGGCAGAATGAGTATTTGAAATTTGTAATTAATGTTATCCTTTGAGGGTTTCTGTCATATTTAGACATGTTTGTCAAGTGTTTATGTAATTAGCGAATGAGGAATTTCCTTAAGAATGTCAATAACATGTTTAGAAGACATTTTGTCAATTGCATTAAAGTTCATTTTATCCGCACCTAAAAACAGATTAGATCAGTACTGTTTTGAGTACTTGAATGCTGGTTCCTTTATTGTAATAATGGGCTGTATATTGGACTGAATTTATTGATTACTAGTAATTTAACAGTATTACTTAATATAGGTTATGTTCGTGAACATAAATATATGGTTTCTTCACGAATCTCTCAAACGTACTGCTCGTACTGCCTTGGCTTCTGCACTCTCGTCCGCGGTGACCCCACCACTCGCGCACTGCCCTCTAGCGACATCACGTCTTACCAAGTACATTTCTGGTTAAAATCCAGTTCTCTGGAACATCATTGTATTCGTTCCAATCGTAGCACGCCCAAGACTTGTGGACTGGGTCATTCCCAAAGCGTTTCTTTGCGCGATATGGGAGCAAAGCTGTTGTAGCAGCAACTCTAATGTCGCCGTTGTAACTTGCAAGTAGTTTCACTAGCAAATCTAGAAAATGACTGTTTCTGTAAAATTCGAATGTGTTGTAATGATCAAACGAGCTCTATATAGAATAGCTCACCTGCGCTTCCTATCGCCGAATCGCTTATTGTCGCGTTCATGCGATACTTACCGCCAATAGCCACTTCGAAACGTACAATAAAATATTGGAATTAATCCAATACCTATCGTTCTCGTTATCGCGGGTAAATTGCGCGTCGATGCCTGCATGGCGTAGTGCCTCAACTTGTTCAACAGTTAGAAGCTCTGCTTGACTGTAACCTAACCTAAGTACGATAAACAAAATTAAGAAATATTTGTACTGACCGTGTAGATGGCTAGATGTCAAAAAATGTACATTTTTCGGATAATTCTGGATGACAGATTCTGAATGAGATTTTGAAACTATGTAGTTACCCATGTACAACTCCACATTGGTATTAAGCAGCCTGGTTTTAATTTTTGTACTAATATGTACTGTATCCTGAACCACGATAGGTTTTTCTGGACAGAAGTTTGCCTTTAAAACAATCAAAGAATTATTTATGCAAAATTTGAATTGAAGAAATACATGAAGAAATTTACCTGAAAGTATGGTGAATACGGTCCTGCCTCGGATGGTTCTACTACGCTAGTGCATAAAGGAAAATAAATTTTTTGTTTCATGGCTTTAAGGCATCTTGTATCGGCATCAGATGAGAAACCTTCAATTGATATACCATTGCGATTTGCTTCAGTTTTTTGGCGCACCCGGGAGGGGGGGCACAATAATTTGTTTGTTGTGTATGTACTTGTGTTTTGACCATAAACAATGGGGTAATAACTGAATAGAGAAAAGCTTAAAGAAAAATTCACATTTACCAAACACGATAAAACAATACTAAATCTATAAATCTAATCTCCTGGGTCCCTTCTCACTGAGAATAGCTAGTCCTTCTTTTGGATCTACAAGGACTTCTCGGTGAATATTTAAATTGGCGAGGCCGTTTAACCTATTTTCACTCATTGAATTTCTCAAATAGGACTTGAGACGTCATAGTGTTGAAAATGTCCTCTCTGCTGTAGCTGTGGATACTGGTATTGTTGAGAATATCTTTAGTAGTATGAATATATTTGGACAAAAATTCGCGTTGCATAAATTTATGCCATCGATTGCGCTCTTTGGAATGGGAGGAGGATCTGATGACTCACTGCAAGAATATTTAATAAATTTCTGGTACCACAAACGTAACTCAGCCTCCAAGATGTTTTTACTCAGCTGCTGCACATCTTGGCGATAAAAGCAGAGTAGTGTATGGAAGCTGTCTATTTGCTTTTGTGTAATAGATTTTCCACAAGGGAGCAGCACCATAAAATTACAGAGTATCGTCTTGTGTTTTGAAAATCGATCATTTAGGTTCAATAGAAAAGAATCTATCCATGGCAAAAATATTGATATCTAGTAATATTTAATGCAGCTTTCAGTGGCAATGTTATCCCGGTGTATTTGTTTCGCTGCTAGACTTGGTATTTTGATATCAATATTAAATATTTCGGCTTTCTGTTTAGCCTCGTCAAAAATTTTTCTAAATTCTTCGTCGGCATTTTCACGCAGTATCTGTAGGGATGAGATGATATCTTCAACATTACATATTGCAAATGCGAGATCAAGATGTTTAGTTTGTAGAATTTTGCTGAGGGGAAGACTGAACCCTAAAAGTTTTTCTAAACATAAAAGAGAATTAATAAATTTTGATTGCTTCAGCGCACCGATCAGAATACATGCCCCTGAGCTGGAATCTTTGTCCTTCCATGAGGATATTTCTTATAATGAAATAAAAACTGGATTTAGTAGTTGGACCATAATCATTACCGCATCGTGTCTTTTTTTACCATCGGGTTGGACATAATTGTTTTAATCTATGATGGTGTGATTCTGGTAATAAGACCTCGACATTATTTTGTGGTACTAATTGTCTTTTTGGTGTATTAAAGAAAACATATTTTTTCAATAGTTCCTACGCAGTTCCTTATTGCTTATACGTCAGAGGCGTTAGAAAGAGCAAGAATTAAACAGAGTGAAACACAATGTACGTATAGAGCAGTCTTATAACGTTCTGAAATTAAAGCTTTGTAATGTTCGCAAATCTTATATACATTTGACTCATACTCTTTTAGATATCTCACACAAAGCTGTTCTACTGATGATATATCAGCTGTTTCATCAGCCAGAATGGTAAAGCACTTTGCAGCATTGACTTCGGTGGAAATTGTTTTCTTAATTATTGCATCACATGCCTCAATGATTTCATTTTGAATCTTCCAACTGATATACGTGGCATTTCGACCATATGTCTCAAAATGTGATTTAAGGTTAGCATTTCCACACTCTATCTGAGTTCTTAACAATGCTCGAAAATTTCCCTCATTTTCTTCTGGTTCAACGGCAATATTAAACATTCCATAATCTCTATGTCCACGCAAAGGCAAACACTGTTGTCCACATAATATCACAGTTTTTATAATGGGGGTTAAATTTCTTTTTATTTTCGCGGATCTGCTGAGCTCTATCGTTGTCAAGTTGTATTTCTATAGATTGCAACTTTCCCATTTTGATTGCTAAAAATTTTTTAGCCTTTACTGTAGCCGATTTATGATACTGAGAAAACTGATGAATACGAAAATGGTCCGAAGCGTTTTTCCAATTTCTATATGGATGAGTCACCAACTGGCCAGTATTTTGAGATGAAGTAATTCCAACTTGTTGTGGTGCAAAAATGAAGCAAAATTTACAGTAAACAAACTCCATAATCTGATTTTGAATAAACTGGCCATTTATAAATATCTAGCCATGCACAATTAAATTTCCTATTTTTAGAACCGAACTTTGTTGTAGGAAAATTATAACTTTTTTCGGGAGTCCACAAGTACTGCAAAATATCTGTTTTGTCTTTATCAGTAAGAATCTCTTTTTCTTTATAAAAGGATATGTCATCTTAGGACTTATCGGGAATCACTGGAGAGTCCATCCTAAAATTTAAAATGTAAAGTAAATAGTAAAATAGCTAAAATATTTTCAATAAAAATGTAGGTATTTAGTAACAATAACAGTTTTGATCTTAGTTTTTGAATTATAACTGTCAATCAAATTATACCTACCTGATCTAAGTCTGCACTATGTGTTTCAGTGCTTTCATCTAATTGGGGCTTTTCATTTCAAAAAAGTTTGTCAGTCAATTTTGGCTTCCGTTTATCGCTCATCGTGATAATAAATTCGTATTTGTTTATTTACGTGAACTAAAAGTATCTTGTTGATACAAGTCTCCTTAAAACGTATATCAAGTGAAGATGCAAGCACGTCTAAACTGGAGAAGCCGTTCTGGCGTAATATCCAGACCAAAGCACGGAACTCGGACGCAAACCAGAGCGGTAGCGGGCGCGGTGGCAGACGTGATGGCGGTGCGGTCACAGGGCGATACGCGATAATACGTTGCAAAGAGAGGCAGGCGCGTTTGCCAGATCGCGCAGATTTGCACTACCACTTTGGTTTGCGCGCCGCAATATCTACGTACAATACTATTTTGCTCGCTCATGCACATTACTAATATTGTCAACAGTAACGGGGTCTAATTTCTTGATGGAGAGGTTAATTTTTTCCAAACTTTAGATAGGTATGTTCTGTTTTTAACATTACTGAAGATGTTAATCAGCCGGTGCCCCGGTGCCCCCCCTCTTTGGTTGCGCCACTGGTGCCCCCTGCATATTAGAACATAAGGTTTCATATGCTAGTCTGCCAGCTGTAAACAAAATATATAAACTTAATTTTTTTAACGTTTCGGAGTAACGNGTGCTACATATTTTTATCCACATTATGTAGATTGTACAAAACCATGGAATTGACTCCAGCTATATTTAATATGGAATAAAAAATAACCATAGGCCACCTTCGTGTGTTTCTAGCGCAATCATAGGCCGCGCACATTTTGTCCAAGGTGTCCATCCTCCTTTTGTATCGTTATAATCCATGATCATTTCAGGTTTGCCCGTTTGTCGGTCAGTCTTATCGTCGTGATGAAGGGTTCATACCAGTAGCACATTTTTCTTTTTCTTGGGAATATATGATACCAAAGTTATGTAATCATTATAGGCAAACATACTTGAACCTACTGGCCTTGTTGTAGGGTTGGAAATTTCTGGAGGTAACTCCCGTTTATTTTTTCTTATGGTACCCAAAAATGTTAGTTTGTAATAATTGTATAACGTGCGTATTAGCGGGATACTAGTAAACCAGTTATCACAAGTTATGTTTCGCTTCAAATCCCTAATTGGCTCTACCAGTCTTTGTACTAAAGCATATGAAGAATTGTCAGAAGTATAGGGGCCATTTGGTTGTGTTCCAACATAGACTTCCAAGTTCATGGTATAATATGTTTTAGAGTCAACGAGGGCGTACACTTTCGGACCATATCTGTTCGGCTTACTTGGAATGTATTGCCGAAAAGAACATTTCCCACAGAAAGCCTCCAAATTTTCATCGATTGTAACATTCTGAAATGGCGTGTATGCAGATTTACATTTTTCAACAAAAGAATCAAAAATATTTCTAATCGGTGCCAATTTATCTATTTGTCTTCTTTCCTCCCGAGTATCCAGATCATCAAACCGCAAATGCTGAAGCAAGAACAGAAAACGAAATTTAGACATTGTAAGTCGGAATATCTCAACACCGGTTCCATCATTGTTCCATAACTCACTTACATTTAGGCGGCCTGATTTTAGCACTCCTGCCAAATATAATATAATCATAAGTGCTTGAATTTCAACAGCGTCTGTTGGCTTTGTATTTCGCTCACGGGAATAATTATCTGAATTTTTCTGAATATGTTGATTTGTATACTCTACGATCGTTCCTAGCATTTGCAAATCAAAAAAGTGTCCAAATTTCAGACGCGCTTTTCAATTTTTTTACAGCTGCCTTTGTTCTTGGAAGTCGTGTGATCAAGTTCTCTGCTCGAGTTCTGCTTGAATGGGGAATATGTTTCGACCATTTAGATATTTTATCTTTTCCAATGAAAACTGGCCCCCTCGGAGGCGCCACTGGTACTTGTTCCTCAATTTCAACATCAGAAATTTCCTGCTCCGTATCTGAATGTAGTTCTTGGGTTTCCAATATATCTTCTTCATTATCGTCTTCATCCTCGTCATTCAGAAACTCCCCTTCTTCCTCCTCGGCCAAACATTCTAACATAAGTTTATTCAATCTTTCCTGCTCCTTTTCAATGAACTCATCTGAAAATTTACAAAAAAATGCAGTCAATTCAAAAAGTTTCCATATACTTTACTATGTAAATTATATGGTAAAGTATATGAAGACTTTTTTAGACTGACTGTATGTACGAATATGACACATAACAAAAATCATGTGCCCTATGATATCAGCATCGCCATTTTAAATTTCGAAATTTTAGCCAACAATATTTTATAAATAATCTTTGAATCCAAAGACCCTCGGAACAAACAGGACCATAAGTACCAATATCCACATATTTCCACAATTTCAAATCAAATAAGACCACAAAATATGTACCCCACATTAATTCTTAAAACCCACAAACATCTATCTTATACCAAAAATTGTGCCACAAGATTCGTAAAAAAGGGCTACATTATCCAATAAAACAAAAATATACCTTACTTACCTTCAAAAACGTTTAAAACACAAATATTAATAGTGAGGCCAAAAATGGGATTGGGGACTGGCGGCGGACTCTCTCTCACTCCGCAATGTTTTATAACATAAAAACAAAAACATACCCACGCTTCAAGCTCTCATATAATACAACTAATTTGATGCTTGAAGAATACCGAAATGTTCCGATTCGAGATGGGGAGGGTTACGTGGTAAACGGCAAATGAAAAGCACTGTGGACTGACAGTCCGCGCGCCAGCCCCGGAAGGTTAAAAAAAAGAATTTTTGGGGCCCCTTTTACAGAGCCGTATCTTCTGAAGGAGGCATTTTCGGACACATGTTTATTAACCAAACTAACATTATTTTTTAATATTCTATTTACCCTAGAAATTAGCGGAACGTTTTTAGAAACACCCTGTATANTCATAGTACTACGCCTGTCAATCAACATAATAATCATATAATACACAAACAATAGTATCAAGGAGGAAAAAATTATCAGTTGTGTTTTTGTTAGTTTTGGCAGGCTTTCTTTGATTGTATTATGTTCTAAAGATACTTTACGTGCAATCGAAATTAGACACCCATACAACTTAGGTACATAGAATATCATATATCTATACATACCTCTTTGATTTTACTGGGTGCCACACCACATCACGACTTCATTATCTACCTATCTAATATATAAAAAATTAGTACACGTTGATATTTTTTAATTACATGATTGTTTCAGATTATTGTTATTAGATGTAAATGAAATAGTAACTATCAATCAAACTAAAAAAATCAGCCAGGCATTTTAAATTGCAAATTAAAAGCTGTTTATGTATTTGTTCCACTGTCACCTAACTCTAAGATAAATGATATAGATTATCTTGCCATTCAACTTTTCGGTATGGTTAAGATTAATTAAAGATGAAATGGAATGCGTTTATGACAATCGCATCTTAAGGTGTTGGCAGGCTGAGAGTAAATCAGTGGCATTACCATATTGATTTCGTTTACCCTGTTTTAAATTTTTTAAACTTTATGTACATCAGTTATGTATATTAGATATTCGTTTTAGCTAGTTTTGTAATAAATGATCTTCTCCTGAAATTAAAAGTTCTAGAAATGATGACTTAATACAGTAAAACCTCTGTTAGTGACCTCTTGTGTCAAGCGACCACTTCTACATAGCGACTGATTTTGAATTTTCTGAATTTACAAATAAAAATCCCCTTCTTTTTGAACGCCCCCAATATAGACCTTTCTCTTAAACTACCACGGGCACCAATCTACTGGATTTTTCAGCGCACAACAATGCTAAAACCTTTTCCATTAAAGGGCAATTAAGTACCCTCATGAACGTAGGTAGAACAATATTTAATAGTGAGGTTCACAAAATTAATTTCTTAAACCGAAGGAATCTAGTTTTAATATTAGTTCTATTTTAAATTCTTTGGTGTTAACGTAAATTTAATCACACATCACATGTATATTGAGCATACTTAGAAAAAGGAAGCGCTTTTCTATTAAAGAAGAAATTGATATTATCAACGAAATGAGAAAAATTGTTTGAGTACAAGGAATTTAAGCTGAAAAATTTCAAGTAGGTAAGAGACAATACTGCTTCCTAAAACCGCTGGACATGTCCTAGACCAAGGGTCGGCAACTGGCGGACCGCGGTCCAGGTCCGGACCGCGGAAGGTAAAATACTGGACCGCCAAAAATTTTTTGAAAGTATAAATTACTCAAATAAATTATTTAAAAAATGTTTTTTTACGTTTAAGTGCCAATCTTATAATTTTTTCTAGTATTTTACAGTTGTGTGAGTGTGTGAGTTCTTAATGGTTAATAAGCAGATTAAATTTGAGTCCAAATTAAAATAAAAAAATAAGAAATATGAATTTTTTTTCTGGACCTCGTTAAAAATTTTCAAAAGTATCCGGACCCCACCTAAAATTACTTGCCGACCCCTGGTCTAGAGAGAATTAGACTTCACACAGGAATAAAAGGCCACAAATTGGGAAATATTTACATTTATTTATAGTCCAATTTTACCTATTTACAGTATGTTACTCTAAATCTATAGCTAAACGGTGGCAAATGGCTATGGTTATACACAGGGGGTGACTATGGAAAACGGTAAAATAACGGTGCGGTGTTAAACGGTGACCTGACGAAAGCAAAGCACACAGAATTAGCGGCACTAGCAAAACAAGCGTGAATGTGACGGCAAGCGGCGTGCAGATACCAGGGGGCGGGGTGAGGAAGCAACAAAGCTAGCAAGAGCTAAAAGCTATTATATATACTACAGGCTTGGCCACTACCTCTAAAACAAACAGAAATACAATTAAATAATCATGTTTCCTTGGCACTGGTATGTGGCTGGCAGACTGAAACAGATAAAAGTGATTAGCGCCGACCTGCGTTTCAACTCATAGAGCGGATAGGAGGAAGAAGCAACACCCTATGACCTGAACGCGCAGCGGGGTCAAGTACACCGGATAATTGCAACAGTGCACCCAACCACGGAGTCGGACGGACGAAGAACAGTATGGTTAATGACGACCTGCGTTTCGACTCATAGAGCGGATAGGAGGGGGAAGCAACACCCTATGACCCGAACGCGTAGCGGGGTCAAGTGCACCGGATAATTGCAACAGTGCACCCAACCACGGAGTCGTACAGACAGATCTGAAAAAGAAATATATGGTTAGGGCCGACCTGCGTTTCAACTCATAGAGCGGATAGGAGGGGGAAGCAACACCCTATGACCTGAACGCGCATCGGGGCTAAGTACACCGGATAATTGCAACAGTGCACCCAACCACGGAGTCGGCTAGACGGATCTCTGAAAAGAAATATAATTAAGGACGGCCTGCGTTTCGACTCATAGAGCGGGTAGGAGGGGGAGCGACACTCTATGACCCGAACGCGCAGCGGGGCTAAGTACACCGGATAATTGCAACAGTGCACCCAGCCACGGAGTCGTACGGACGGATATCTGGAAATACAAAGTATGATTAGTACAAACGGACAGTAAGTAGCCAAGTCTTTACCTATTTTCCCTAAACCTTTAACTTACTTCCTTCCCTCGACACATCTGCACTGTAGGAGCGGTAGAACGGAACTAATTCTGCAATGCAATTACCTCGCCAGGTCTCTTGTCACCTCAAGGGACTTGCGCGTTGAATATGCGCGGAACCTAACTTACTTCGGTGATGGTCGGATTGGATGGCTTCTGGTGATGACAGGAGATCGACCCAACTGCTCGCTGCTCCGGCTGGATGTCGACTGCCTCTCCACAAGCGGCGTGTTGGAAAGGTTCCTGAAGTGGTCTCTGGCGGCTGCGCGGTTCTGACAGGCAGGACTTTCTACCAATTTCTGACTGGTGACGTAGGTCTTATATGTATGTATGTGGAGGTGTGGTGGAATTGTCTTCCACCATGGCACTTAGGCCTTATTAGGCCCTTTGTACACCCCCTTCATTACTCGAGTACTTTTCTTCAAACTATCTTATTTACTACACGGATGGCTTGGTGGCAAAGTCTCGTATAGTTTATGTATGATAGCATGGTCTTGAGTTGCAGAGATTTCTTGCTCTACTCTCATTACCCTTTATCGGGGAACAACACGCGTGCGGCAAATGTTGGGCGACCCAGGTCCCTGGTAGGCTGCCACAGCCACGTCCCCGAGCCTGCCTTAGGTTACCCATCCAAATTCCGGCCCACGTCCGTGATGCTTGACTCGGCAGATCGAAATCCGCCGGCCAATACACCCGGCTAGGCGGTCCCCGAGGTCTTACTGGAACGTCTGACAGCTCGACTGGACTCTACGATGCCTCGTGGTGAACTGTCACTCTTGCGGCGGCTTAATTCCTAAGCCCTGGCGATGCTTCGGCAGCGGCTGCGTAGTTCTCCTAAGCGGGACTTGTAAAATTCTTACTCAAGTGGTGGTGATGTATTGCTGGCTGGACTCGGCACGACTGGTCCCTACGTTGGCAGGCGGAAGACTGACGTACGCGGTGTAAATTTGCCGGCCATCGGCTTGGTGCTACGTGGTGACGGATGGCCTTTGAAATGCCATTAATAATGCCGGTGCGGTAAACTATATTTATTAATAAAATTAAATGAAAAGAAAACAAATGTGGGGTGTCGAAAAATCACTTTGTTACACCTGTAACCATTTCTTTCTTGTTGCGCCATCCCCAGGCATCCTAAAAACATTCACATTTCACTTTTAGAATACTGAGGCAAACTTTCAGTGAGATAAAAATATATTCCCAAAGGAGAACATACCAATATGGTTGAATGAATGCAACTTTCAGTTGATTGCATCTTCTGTATTTGGTTCTATTTGGTAATCTGCGTCCAGAAAATTTTCCGAGTATCGCCTTACAGCAGCAAAACTGTTCCCTAAACATTCGCCTAAAGTTAACAACATATCGGTATATTCTGAGTTTGAATAATTATTACCGTTATTCATACCGTAGCAAGTAGAAATTTATTATTACACAAATTAAAATAAATACTTGTTCTGATAATGCACATAATACGTTCATTTGACACATTTGAAACAAACCTACTTGAAATAAAAAACAATAATTTGGAATATTAGTTGCTCGACTTTGGCGCACTATGCCTTTTTTCTCGAAAACTGGCAAATTTTAGCACTTCTTACAAGAGCACCTTTTTTGTTTAGAATAAAATTTGCCATAACAGCAAGTGACAAAAGGGGCAACAAGATTAACCTAAAAAAAGTTTCGATCTAAAATGTTCCCGCGGAGTGCTGCCCTGAATACCCTGTATGATATAGCCAAAAATTAATAACTCCAGAGCATTTAGCATCCCCAGAAACCCCACATATCAAAATTTCAGTTCATTCGGTCGAATTTTGTGGAATATATTATTTTTAACACCCTGTATCTTGAAAACGGAAAAAGATAGGCCCATAGAACAAATTGTAATATTTTTTGAAATTTTATCGCCCTGAATTTATGTCAGTGTTTTTCAGAACACCCTGTATATACTAAAGAAATGGCATCATACATCTTGGACGATAATAGCTGGGACAAGGAATGTGTAGCAATAACCAGTTACGTTGCTGCTACCCAGGACAGGCCGAGGATCACCACACAATAGTAAGTACAAGAGATGTTTTAGTTATTATAAACCCCTCCCACTCAAATGTGAGAGAAGGAATGATTGTGTATCTATATTTCCAACTTCTATTTGTTTTGGCAGTTCGACATACATCCTGTCGCCGTAGGAAGTATACTGGACGACAACAGCTGGGACGACGAGTGTGTAGCCCGACCGGCCTATCCCGCAACACGCAAATCAAGGATAAGAAGAGGGCCCTTAGGTTAGCGGAAAGGGCCAGGTGGTTCCGGCTAATGAGTGAGGAGATGTCCTCGAAAAGCCGGCAACAACCGCCGGAAACACGAAAAATATTGTACCGGGGTCGGCATAAGTCAGGCAACCAATTTGAAGTTGTATCGGTTATCATTCTGAAAACGCGTCTACTCGACGAGCACGTGTTATCATATTCATGACACAGACACAACTGTCTGAAGCATGAACATGCTTCGTTTTAATCTTTTTCGACATCGTTGCCAGACTTCTGAGCGTTGCCGGACTTATGCCGATTTTTCGAGAGCGTTGCCTGACTTATGCCGACCCCTGTATAATATATCTAAAAATATAAATATGTAATAAATATATTATTTTTTATTCAATGTTTCTTTTATTCTTTCAAGTTCTCCTTTATATATTATATAGGCAAAGAAAGAAAATTAATATAGTGCTGTAAACATTATTAAACTATATCAGCTTTGTTGATCCAACCATTCTGCTCTGACTAATGGTAGTCCGAGCCATTTAACAAACTATTTGTTACCCTTCTTTTTCAAAAATTTTTCCACTAAATATACAATTGGGTATTTCGTCCTCTGAAGTTCGTACTCATAGAAACATCCTTTAATAGGTTGACCATCCATATCTTCTATCATGTATGTTATGGGATTTGTTATATTTACTTTAACAACTTTAAACAGTTCCGTTGAATAGTTAGCTGTATATCCCTTTTCAAATACACCTTTGTATTTGCTAATTCGAACCGTGTCACCAACACGGAATTTTGGTTTTAATGCTACATTAGGACGACTATACACGCTTAATTTTGTTGTATTTTTTATATCAACGGGTTTCATTCCTGTTGTACGATGAACTTTATTATGGTATAATATAATGTCGGGAAGAATATCGTACCATTTGTAAGTGCCTCTGGCCGAGAATTATTTATATACCCAATTTTTTAATGTTCTTATGACACGTTCAACGATTGCTGCCTTTTTTAGCTGAACGTCGAATAATGATTAAAATTATACTGTTCCATTAGATATGAAAATTGACGGTTATAAAATTCCTTTCCAAAGTCCGACTGGAAGTGCTTCGCAGAATAAACGGCTTTACGAAGTATGTTTTCCATTGCGTTATGAACTTCTGTAGCTGTTTTGTTCTTAAGTGGCTTGGCCCAAACAATTTAGAATAACAATCAATTACTATGAGTATGTATCGAAGTCCCTTGTTTTCTAAGTGACCTGCCATAGGTCACCAAGCCTTTTTATTATAGTTCTTCTTCGAAAATTTCGTCGAGTTCTGTAACTCGTTAACGATCTGTCTCTTCACATTACTCAATTCCATTTATATTCAGAATGTATTTATTTATTACGAAAACCATGCACCTTATCCACCTTCTGAAACCGTATGATACACTTTAATAATTCAGTAATGATATATTATATATCGCTTTTCTTAATCACCGCGAGTTCATTATCGATATAGTCTTCGAGTTCTTTTATGTCCTTTTTATTCTTCTTAATTACTTCAAGTTAATTAATTAAACAAAATTTATTAAAAAGTTGAGAAGTATATCGTTATGCTGTTTATTTTGTCACTGTTCGCCTTCAAACCATTTGAAAACGTATTATCTCGTTCCCCCCATCCAAAATCAGTTGGGCAAAAACAAAGTTGTAGTTGAGAGATAGGCATGATTCCACAATTGTGTATGTGCAGCAAATATTCTCGTAATTCAGATTTACAAGGAGGTAGCATAGATTCTTCAAAATTCTGATAAAGTTTTAAGATTTCTTCTTTTTCATTGATCTTATACGCCTTCATAAATGCTGCTACTCGTACCAGATTAATCATTAATTGTATTGTAATGCGGCAAACGAAATTGTTTTCTTCCACATTTTGAGATTCTAAGCTTGAAATGTTAATCAATGCTTGTATATATTTTGGAGATTTTCCTAATATCTGTGGTGTTTTTTTCTTTTTCTATAAAAAGGGTTGGAATCACAACCTGTCAGGAAAAGCTGGAAGGGATAAATATAATTGTTTACCTAATGTTGAGTAATTATAAACTAGAAAAAATGGACTATATATTCCTTAATTTTTTTTACGGAAATTTTAAGCGAGTGTAAATTATAGAGAAAAAATATAACAATGAGACAATTTGGATAGCGACTTACCCCAATCGCTGTTACTTCTTCCAGGAGAGGCGCCTCTGATATATTGTATCCAGCGGAAGCAAACACGTGGAGAACACAGTAAACGTTGTAAAATGGCTAAGATGAGGATATTCACAGCGAACGTAAAATTGTTAAGATTAGTATTTTCTTTAATTTACGGCGAAAAGCGAGCAATTATCTTATACCAATACACCCACAGTTTCTCTTGAGACTCGGGTATTTGTCGCCCAGAACTATCTCATTGATACTAGAACAAAAAATAAACGCGATTTTCAGTGTTAACCCGGCGACTGTGTGGTAGAGTTTTTTTTAACATTTTCTGTGTGGTGGAGTGAAAGTCACCGGAATACTCTGTACTCGTTATCGGTCCATTTGATTGTTCTTTTCGTTGTTGAGGCTTGAGTGATTCTTACTATAACGGGTCCCACAGCGGCGGGTGGAATTAGCGTGCCTTCGAACTGTTCCCACTCTAAACCTGGCAGTTCGCTGATAGCTTGAGCTACCTGATGGACAATTTCGTTTTCCCAAATTCTTCATGGTAAAAGCTACCTTGGTGTGAATGTCAATGCACCAGAAACTTGTTCCAAATTATTCTCTTGAAGTTCTGCAAGGACTGGTGTTATCACTTGTTTGCCGTCAGCTATATTCCCGATCGACTAAATACATTGCCAAAGGATATTGCAACGTATCAGCCATATTGTTAAAATCATTTAACTCTTCGGTAGTATAAAGTTTCTTAGATGGTAAATCCACGTCGGGTTTATCAACGTGACTCCTTTGAGCATAAGACAGTTTCACCTCACTGAGGATCTGCATTCCCTTGAGATAGATTTGTTCTCTAAGTTCAAGCTACCCAAATGGTCTAGTACCAATAGCTTGCATAGTATCCCATACCCTATTAACATATTCCGGTAAACGATTGAAAGTCACTGGAACTATGACGGGATGGATCTCGCGAGCAAGAGGTATAGTGGAGACGAAAGTCTGGCAAAGATTCTGGTTTGGATGATGGCGTCAGTCTCAAGATTCTTCTTTCTGAATTTCGTCCGTCTTTGAGCTGTTCCCTTTCCGGTCTTATACTTTCCTTTTCTTCCAATATCAATTTAAAAAAGAATTTGATTTTTTAAAGATAATTCCTAATAAATTAATCATATTTAGAGTCTTTTCTCTCCATATAAACGTCATTCAAATGCATTGTTTTGTTACACATATATTTTTATTTTATGTATAATACATCTAAATAGCTTAAACTTTTTGTCGTCACTCAGGAAAATTTTACAATATTAATACTCACACACTCACAAATTATGTATAATTATAAAGGGTGGGACAGAATAACGAGCGATTTTAAAAATGCTGTAAAAAATAAGTAAACATATTTTTAAAAATAAATTTATTTTTATTAAAGAACATAAAAAAGAATTAATGATTTTATGTTTTAAAAATAACTCCGGGAAGATGCCATCCGTTCAGTTGTACACATTCTTCCAATCGTGATCTGAAATTATTGATTACATTCCGCAGCATTGCCAGTGGAATTTGGTTCACTTCCTGTCGGATCCGTTCTTTCAAGGCTTGAATTGTTTGTGGTGGGTTGTCTTGAAACACTTGATTCTTCAAGTAACCCCACAAGAAAAAGTCGCACATTGTGGGGTCCGGTGAACGGGGAGGCCAGGTGATGTCCCCATTTCGAGAAATCACATGATTTGGAAATAACCCTTTAACAATATGCATGCTACTCTCGCTGTATGGGAAGTTGCTCCATCCTGTTGGAAAAATATTTCGTTAACTTCGTAGCGTGCAAGCTGTGGTGTAAAAAAGTTTTCCAACATGTTTGCGTATCATTGTGAGGTTACTGCCACATCATTGCCATGGACATCTTCAAAAAAGTAGGGCCTGATGAAGACATAGCGCACCATACAGTAACTTTTGTGGAGTGAAGGGGTTCTTGACGCTCCAATATCTAAAGTTCTGCTTGTTGACGTAACCGGACAAGTGGAAATGGGCTTTGTCACTCATCCATAAATGGATTACAGTCTTCATCTTGATTATCTTGATTAATTAAATCTAAAAACTCTTCACAGAATCGTTGTCGACTCAGATAATCGGTTTCTTTAAGTACTTTCTTACTGTACAATTTGGATTTTATATGGATGGAGATGTAGGTCCTTATGTAAAATCGGTCTGATGGTTCGGTTCGAAATCCCAAGAGCAGTGCTATGCCAGCGAGCTGAACGACGCGGGCTTCGTTCGATAGCAATTCTTACGCGCTCGATATTCTCGGGAGTGCGCACTGATTTTGGCCTTCCAGGTTTCTTTCTTGTCGTTGACAACATTTCAAAGTTCCTAACCCATTTTTTAATGGCACAAGCAGGCGGCACCGGTCGATTGCGATTGATGTTGAAATGGTTGCGAAAAGCACGACGGGCACATACGTAAGAATTACCATTTTAATAAAACGCCTTCACAGCGCACGCGCGCTGCTGAGGGGTCCACTGCTCCATTGTTATTAAATGCTAATATGCAGAAAACATCGCCGATAGCGTCCCTACCACCTCCTAACGATATGGCGCGATTCCCGGGTTTTTAAAAATCGATCGTTATTCTGCCCTACCCTTTACTTTATTTAGACAATTTAAAACTACAAGGATGTTGGTAACACAAAAACAATGTAACACAGTGCAAAAAAAAACTAAAATTTATTAGGACAAATCAGCGCATTTCGCGCAAAGGATAATGGAGTGTTCTAAACATAAAAATTTGGTACATTTCTTTTGGCATTTTCTGTCTTTTCCACGTGGGCAAACACCGCAACTAGAAATCTTCTTTTGTACATTTTTTAGAGGCTCTTCAGCATTTTCTGCATTATCCAAGTTTCTTTTCAACTTACTTATGTCAGTCAATACATGAAGGTTATCACTTCGTTTCACCGAATGCGGTTTTATGAGCGCTAAACCAAGTGGAGTGTAGAAGCCACTAAGACAATTTTGTTTTTCTTTGGAATGGGTGAAACCAAGGACACATCCTTTTGGAATTCAAAAATCGGCTCGCTATTTTCCCTATTTTTAGACACCAAGAAAGCAGCTGTTTCTTATTTTTGCGAATTGTTCCAACTGAGATTAACTTGTGTTCAGTTGGCAAATACTTTATAAGAGGTATGTTGGTCAACCGGTTGTCAAACGTAACATTTCGGTTTGTTCTACTTATTGGCTGAACAAGTCTGACGACTCAATCAAATGGCTTGTTGCTTACTTGAAAAGGGCCATCAGGTTGGGATCCAACATACACTTCTAAATTCAGCACATATAAAGTCTTGGCATCGATGAATGCAAATATTTTAATGCCGTATTTTGCAGGCTTATTTGGCATATGTTGCCTGCATCGACATCGCCCCCTGAACGATTCCAATTTTTCATCTATTGTTACATACTGACTGGGAATATAGTACTGCTGGCAGTTCGACACAAATCGGTCGAATATACCACGTATGGCAGCAAGTTTGTCTATTTGCCCTCTTTGTTCTCTGGTCTCGATATTGTCAAATCTTAGGCATTGTAAAAGTAAAACAAATCATTGCAATGACATCGTCTGAAAACCTCTACTCCCGTTCCGTCTGTGGCCCATAGATCCTCTGGATTTAGTCTATTGGCTTTAAAAACTCCCGCTAGATACAACAGTCCAAACACTGCTTTGATTTCATCTACATTTATTGGTTTGACGATATACTTATGGTGGTGGTTATACTTTTCAGCAACTACATTTAGTTTTATATTAACCGGTATGAAGCTGGGCAACGGATGAAAATATTTAATTTACAAAATTCTATTGTTAAGAAATCATGATTGTTTTAATATGTCTGTATATATTACTACATATTTAATAAATACACCTACCTGGTTGCAATTTCTCGCCATTTTTTTCCGTATCATGTTTTTGTAGACACTGAGTATTTTTTGTGTGACAAATCGTAAATAACCTCATTTTCACTGATACATTCAATAAGAATTTCACCTTGTTCTGACGATAAAATGGACCTCTGCTGACGCTTAATATTTTCTTGTCAGTACGAAACTCAACTAAACTGAATGCAAGTTGACTGCCTGGAGAGTATTCACACTTGTCGAATATTCTTTCGAAAGAACGTCGCGTGCAAAGTCTGTCGCTTGCCGAGACGCTGCACGTGTGGTGTGAATTACACCCCTCGAAACCCATAAGATACAATGGTCAAAATATTTTGCCGAGCCGGTGCGGTGCTTTGCCTGTCCCGAGCACATGCCTTACACGCAAGTAAACTGTGATTAAACTAAACGCACATTCTTCTACGTTTTAAAGATGGATTAGTTTTAATTACAGATGTGCGCACAAGAATTGTATATAAGAGGATAGCTTATTTCGCATGATTTGTTAGCCGGCGATCGCAAGCCGTGACGTCACCATCAGTACACTTTCAGATGCATCACATTTAAAATGTACGGTAATACATCGTCTTTTTTAAATTGAGCTGCTTTAGTGGTTTTTGTAGTAGCTAATCAAAAAGTATTTTTTGTTTTTTAAGTGAGCANACTCCCGCTAGGTACAACAGTCCAAACACTGCTTTGATTTCATCTACATCTATTGGTTTGACGATATACTTATGGTGGTGGTTATACTTTTCAGCAACTACATTTAGTTTTATATTAACCGGTATGAAGCTGGGCAACGGATGAAAATATTTAATTTACAAAATTCTATTGTTAAGAAATCATGATTGTTTTAATATGTCTGTATATATTACTACATATTTAATAAATACACCTACCTGGTTGCAATTTCTCGCCATTTTTTTTTCCATATGCTTTTGTAGATACTGTGAGTATTTTTTGTGTGACAAATCGTAAATAACCTCATTTTCTCTGATACATTCAATAAAAATTTCACCTTGTTCTGACGATAAAATGGACCTCTGCTGACGCTTCATGTTTTCTTGTCAGTACGAAACTCAACTAAAAACCCTATGATTGCAAGTTCACTGCCTGAAGAGTATTCACACTTGTCGAATATTCTTTCGGAAGAACGTCGCGTGCAAAGTCTGTCGCTTGCCGAGACGCTGCTCGTGTGTTAACATCTTTTTAAAACAATGAAAAAAAGTAGTAAAATTTAATATCACATTTGGCAAAGTATGGACGAAGGCAATAAAGCAAAAATTAATTAGGATAGTTAAATAATTTATGAAAAATGATTATTTCTTGATAGTATTATAAAATTTTGCAATTTTTTATATAGTTGTTTTATAAATAAACTGATTAGACTTTAGTTTGTCTAATACTTTATTATTTAAAAAGTTAAATTGGAATAAAATTATCAAAAAATATTGATTCATAAATCACGATATGTCTGACCTTTAGTTCGCTTAATTTGTAATAGATGTCGCACTAGTAAAAATTAATTTTTGAATGGACTCGCGTTATTTTTAACGATCAGCTAGTGATTAATTGGTATAACCCGATTCTGAATTGGTAGTCATGATTTTTGTTTATTGATATGTAGATATTTAAAGAAAGTCAATATACACAATTTTTAGTTTATTTAAAACAATTTTTGTAATTCTTGATAATATAAATAGAATTTTAATTGTGAATATATACAGGGTGAGTCAGTTTTTTGTAGACAAACTTTAACAGGAGATAGAACACATGTTTTAATGTAAATTCCAATCCAGATATTTGTACTAAATTCATGTTGAAAACTTCTTGGCCGAATGGCATGTGGGTTTTCATGTGCCCATACATGCTGATTGTGAAAATTTACTATACCGCGACGAGTATAACGGGATTCATCAGTCCACAGTATGTTGGATAAGAAATCTCTATTATTTTGAATGGAGTTAAGAATCCACCTACAATAATTAAGTCTTCGTTCGGCGTCACCTGGACATAAACCTTGAACAGGTTGANTATTAATTTTAATTATTTTTGAGAATTTTGCTTCTGTCGACGTTGTCTGTTCGGCGCAAAGGTAGTCCTATAACATAACATATTTACAAAACATTTTTTCTATAGAAGGTATACTTATTACCTAATTAATTCATTTTGTAGATCTCTCATAATCGTTGGGAGTAAAATGTAGACAGCATATTGTAGAAGTATTTTGGTTGAATTTATCCGCTCTTTTACAACGATTTATCCATTCCTTTCTGATTGTGGATGAGCATAGGTTATTTGGTCAATAAAGTTTAAAAATTCGTTTTTTCTCTGTTTATTAAGGAAATTTACCAAACTGTTAAATACCTAGGTACGCCCGAAAAAAAAATTATAAAGATACAAAAATGTCCAAACACATTAATCGTTTGAAGACCGAAAAAAAGAAATTAAAGTTTATAACACAAATCTTGAATGTATATAATGTTCTTAAAAGTCTATAATCATTGTACAACGTTAAAAAATAAGCAAATTGCCACAAAACATTTACGAGAAAATAAGAAACCAAAACGTAAACACACAGACATTTGTGCGATGACAGCAATTCTGCACTTGTCGTACCTCATCATCCCGCGTTGCACTTACCATTAGGTTGCGGCTCTCAGGGTTTCTGGACATGTTAAATGTTTCTCGCGCTGTCGCGCTGGACTCTGCTCGAGGTGTAGCAAACCTGGTAATATTGCGCTTAGGCATGGCTAGGTGAGAGGACGCGATCTAATTTGTAACAACTTGTCGTTCCCTTAGATAGGATGTAAGAGAGGTTTGACTCTAACAAAGGGAATTTGGATAAGAATGATATGAGATATAGGATCGGTATTGGAAAGATAGGTGAAAAGTGACTTTAAGCGCCAATACGTCCCGCTATCTCTGATATTTGAGCTTAGGCGGCTATGAGAGCCGTTGATTAGGTAGTTTGTATATATAATTCTTATAATTATATATATCTAGAGGTAAACACTACGCTCATATAGTTCTGATAACTATAGGGGCGGTTTGATGCACTTCACTAGAGCTTATATCTAACACTTTATGATAGGGCTGGCTAATGGCCCGTGATTTG
>NW_019417463.1:17032-18835 GCF_000390285.2 Anoplophora glabripennis | reverse complement strand
AATTTGGAGCGTCCCACACAGAGACTGGCCGGATACGTCGATCCGGTTAAATAACTGCAAATGCCCGCAGTTGACGGTCCATCTCGGTAGGTGATTCGCGGCCTTGATCCGCGGTTGATTCCCGGGTTTTTTCTACGAATTTTCTTCCTCTTCTTGGCCGGTGCTTCCCTGCAAGGCCGGGGACCATTGGAAAGTGGGTCGAATTCTGGACTGAAAAAATAATTTTGAGGATTTAGATAATTTAACATTTTTAGGCGTTTTCATTTAATGAAAAACGAGTTGTTGTATTTGCTAGAATTAATAGGAGACTTGGAACATGATCTTAACACATCTGGACTCCTGTAGGTAGTATTTACCCCTGCACGGTTAACTTCAGAGGCAATTTTTTTCCCACGATTTGTTTTTTCCGTGGCCGATATGTGATAGTTTTTTTTATTTTCTAGGATGTGTCTGTATTTTGCACAAATATTGCTACAAATAGCTTTTCCTAAAAAACTAATGCACCGTTGTCTTTTTTCCGTTCAGAATCTATTTCTATTTAAAACTATCGAAGTTAGTACATTTCCCCACAAAAACCAAGTCAAAATACTAAAAATAGGGTTAGTTTTTGGTGTCAGTAAGCATTTTCTCAGTTTAACTAAACATTGTTTAATTTTTGACGCTGCAACTCAAACAAATATAAACGTTGATTAAAAATTAATAGATGATTAACTAATCATTGATTAGAACTGGAATGGTGCAAATGGCCATTAGCACTATTAATTCGGCTTGAATAAGACTAATTTTCTTTTGAGATGCGATTGTAACGTACCTGTTTTGTACCTATTTTTATACAAATTATTTGTACCGAAGTGTAAGCACATTTTTCCATATTTACAGAAGCGGCATTCGAATCACTGTCATTAAATAAAGTGTCTACATATTTTTAGTAGTACTACATAGTCTGAGACCAGTTGCTTTAGTGATTTTTGCTGGAAAGGCTCCTGTTCAAACATGTTATTTTCCGCAACTAAAAAGTTCCTTATACTTCCTGGTTTCTTCTAATACCTACAAGGATTGCAAGGCAACAAGATTCTTTGTCGGTGCCGAAGATACATCTAGACCTAGACGCATCTTTAATGATCTCAAGCGATTTTTTAAATAATCGTAAGAAAACGTCCCTTTCTTGTTCAGATAACTGGCAAATTCAAACATACTGAATTTACTTTTTCTTCCCATCTTCACAAACGTCCCGTCCCGTCGCGGACCGTGCTAGTCGCGATCGCGCGCGGTAGAGTTTCTTCCCATGCTTTCTAATGTATGCATTCGCACTAGACGTTCGCGAGCTGGTCGCGGTCCCGTCGCGGTCGCATCGCGTTCTCTACCGATCTTTTCCAAAGAATCTCGGGAGCAAGGACGTCGCCAACCAATGGGCTAGGGGGGCAAGATAAGAGAAATATAAATTATAGGTAAAAATAGGTACAGTGAATTAATTTTTTGTAGAAATATTTTTAATAAAACCTTTTTAATACAATAAAAAATACAAAAATATATAAATATCTAAAAAATAAAGAAATTCAACGAAAATTAGGTAGAACATAATCTTTTCGGATTTTTTGAAAATTTGTCGTCCACTTTATTAATAAAATCTTCATGGTTGTCAAAAATAAGCTTTCTGTGTATACTCATCATTGCTAGGCCATTGAGACGATTTTGTACCATAGTATATTTCTCAGCCAGGTTTTTATTCTTCTGTTCTTCTATTTTTCATTCCCCCTATATAAAATTGGTACGTTACATATATAGCTTTAGTTGCACTGTAAA
>NW_019417463.1:0-16254 GCF_000390285.2 Anoplophora glabripennis | reverse complement strand
TTTTAACGAAAACCCCGAAACAGGTCAATTTAATTTTGTCAATTTGTTTACATAAATCATATTTTGAATTCTTTTTGAGCATATATAAATTTTGTACCTATATATAAAAAATGTTTGAAAATTATAGTTTTTCTGAAATAAAAAATAAGAGTAGCAATCTCCAAACAGGGAATCACTTATGAAACATTTATTTTTTATAAGAAGTAATTTCCACTTTGCTTCTTTCCAAAATATTGCTTAGAACCCCAGATATTTAGAAAAAACTGTTTTTGGGGACGAATTTTCGAGAGTGTATTTCACCCCCTAAATATGTTTTTCCGCTGATAAAAACACCGCTTCCATAGAACTTATTTTCACTACTAAAACAATACTGCAACTATTTAAAGGATAGCGCAATTGTGTGCAATTGTCAAATGTGACAGATTTTGTAATATAAAGACCGCGATCAGGTCAGCCCAGACAGACCGCGATGCGACGGGACGGGACAGGACCGCGAACGCTTAATGCGTTCGTTTCTAAAAAAGACTGCGATCAGCTCAGCCCAGAACGGACCGCGACGGGACGGGACCGCGACCGCCTAATGCGTTCTCTCCTTTAATCTTCCGCCCACTCTAAGTATTTTTCGTCAAGAAAAACGTTTAATTTTTTAAAAGGTTTTGGTAATTTTCTATTATTATTTATTTTATTAAGCTCATCGACAAAGAAAATTAATTGTTCATGTTTAACCAAAACAAGTAGACCGGAGTGAAGTTCTTTATGTGAAAAATGTTATATTATTTTTCGGAAACCGACAATTATTATAGGTAAAGCGTAAAATATAAGCGTTTAAACCGAGTATCCACAATTTTTGAATTGGGGTCATTAATTCTTGCGAGTTCCGAGAGAATGTTACGTTTATTACAAGATTTCTCTAACGGTAAAACATTATAAATAAAATGATCGGATGATGGTTGCTAGCGCAGGCCTAAAACTTTGGTAACCTCATCGCACTCAAGCGAAAGCGCAGTAGGATTTATTAATGATTGAGGTAAATGAGACAAAACTTCCGATTTGTTAAAGCCCATTTATTTAGCTCAAACCCTACTAATTCTAATAAAGCCGTAAGTTCATGTTGTAAAGATTTGGCATCTTCAATAATTGGTGAACAACTGGTGATAATATCATCAACGTATTATTTTTTAATATTTTTGCTGCTCTGGGAAATTTAGATTGTTCATCATCTGCTAATTCTAATAAAACGCGAAGCACTAAATCATAGGTAAGTGTAAAAATGGACAATTAGTGGACTTTATAATTAGGTTATGGGTAAGAGCAATACACAGAAATAAGGAAACATTTTTACTCGTACGTTATAAAAGAGGCTCTACACTATCAAGCGGCTTGATCAAATGCTTGAGGCTCCGATTGATGGGCGCTTCAAGCGTACTTCAATCAACACTTCAATCTTTTGATCAAAACTCTCAGTCGAAGCTGAGAAGTGGAGGAGTGTGGAGCGTATAATGGTGTCAAATGTAAATTTGGGCTTCCTGGCCTTAACATTGGTTGCTGTGAAGGGGAGAAACCACAAAAAGAAAAAAAGACGGTGGTCTAAGGACTGGTATAAAATGAGGAACCGCTTCACTCATCAACATCTCCTTCTGAGTGGTTCGGAACCAGAGGATTATAGGAACTTTCTACGCATGGACCAAGAAAGTTTCGATAATCTACTCGATTTAGTCCGCCAAGACATCGAGAAGAAGGACCGGAGTCGGTTGCTGTAACAAAAAATAAAATACAGTGAATGAAAGCTTACAAACTTAAATTACTACAAGCCTAAATTACACCATGCGTTACAGAGCCGCGCGGAATTTTCCCGGTCGGTTTTTCTGTCGGACGGCAGCCGAGGGTTTGAAAAAACCGTGCGGCTCCCCGGCATGGTGTAATTTAGGCACAACAGCAATTTAATAATTAAATTCCTATTTACAGTCAGTGTTAATTCTTCATGTAAGGGTTATAATGCAAGTTTCGTTTTTTGTTTCTCTTCTAGGTTCCAAAATCGCAGGATGGATGGAAACGGGTTGCTCAGGAATTCGAAGAACAGTGGAATTTCCCCAACTGCGTGGGGAGCGTTGATGGTAAACACGTATCAATCCAAAAACCTCGCCATTCTGGGTCCTACTATTACAATTACAAAGGTTCTTTCAGCATTGTGCTTATGGCAATTGTTGATGCAAATTATAAATTTCTGATGGTTGATGTGGGAGCAAATGGCCGAGTGTCATCGATGGTGTGCGTTGAAGAACACATTATTTTGGCGCAAGTTGTCTCAGAACCAGCTTGACATGCCTGATCCTCGTGAGTTATCAGACACTCCTAATGAAAAATTTCCGTACGTCTTCATTGGAGATGAAGCATTCCAACTTCTCCCTCAATTCATGAAGCCCTACAACAGAGCTGTTTTGACGAACGAGAAAAGGATTTTCAACTATAGACTCTCCCGAGCCAGAAGAGTTGTTGAAAATGCATTTGGTATATTAACGAAGAGATTCAAAATATTTCAAAATGCCATTAAATTAGAACCACCGAAAGCTGTGAAAATTGTAATGGCATGTTGCCATTTGCACAACTACTTGTGCTCAAAGAACAGAGCCAAGTATTTGCAACCTCAGGATATTGACAGAGACGATATTGTGACTGGTGCTGTGGAACCTGGGTCATGGAGGCAAGACATTCAAGAGATGGCACAACTTCAAAGAACCAAAGGCAATTCTACAGTAGAGGCAAAAAGAATAAGGGATGACTTCTGCAAATTTTTCAACACGTCTGGGTCAGTTCCATGGCAAAACAATTGCCTTGTGTAACATTACTCGTGATATACAATAATTATAAATACTGTAAAAAAAATAAAATAAAATGAAATAAAATTCTTACCTCAGAAGTTTCGGTTTGTGCGATTTCCAACTGGTCTTTTATGAAGTGCATATCATTGTAATACCAAAGCGAAGGTTCAGGGATGTCGTCTGTAGACGTCCCTGACACTTTTTTACCCTCGATGGCCTTGAACTCCCTGTTGAAGTTTGTTCTGAGAACATTAATTTTTTGTTTCAATTGTATCACACTGAAATCGGGTTTTATCTTTTTCAATGCCCCCACGATTTTTTCTAGCGCCGCACTTTTTTTATTTCTATTGAAATAATCCTTGCTCTTCACTTTCCACAATTCCGGACAATCGCGATATAATTCATCAACAAACTGATGAATTCCCGCTCCGAGTTTTCGCGAACCTCGCTTTCCGAAGTGGACGCCATGCCTTCCACCGCTTGACTGACGCAATGCTTGATGGAAATTGCCCTAGACTATCAAGCGGCTTGACCATCCGCTTGAGTCATTCAAACTTTTTATCAATCACCGTCAATGCTTGCTTCAAGCTTCAAACGGGTTTCTAAACTATCAATCACGCTTGATACAATCAATTTGCTCAAGCATTTGATCAAGCCGCTTGATAGTCTAGGGCCTACTTATAAAATACGATGCTCGCCTACGCTCAACCATCACATACAAATGTTGGTGTTGACCTGTCCGACAAAGGACCCTTTTGTGAGGAGGAGCAAAGGACAGAGTTGCCACATTATTGTATTATAAAATAACAGGAATTCTGTACAGTAAGAGTGCGTAAACAATAATCTAAAATCGGACTCATTTCATTAAAACGCCATGGGATGGGATGTTTTTCGTTAAAATAATCGTACAATTTCTTAATAGTTAATTCTCTAGGAAGGTATCTACGGAATGGTGCATTTTTTCGATGATAGTGAGTGACAGAAGGGTGGAATGATTCAATATGGTTCTTAATGATTATTGGGTCAATAGACTTCTTATTATTTCCCCTACGTTCCCTTACCATCTCTCCACAAGATTTTTGTTTAATAGCTCGCATCAGTTCAGTTATTATAGAATCGTTTGTATATCTCAACGTATTTAGGAATGTAAGCCGACAAACTGCATTGTCAGTGGAATCAGCACACGGCAAAGAAAATAGTCTTGACTCATTTCTATTCCTAGATGCTGACAATACTCTACGCTTAACAGGAACAAGAGAAACAGTTTGCTTAACCACTTTCATCTACTTACATAATTCAAATTCCAGTAGTGATCCCATATTTTATTTCGATCAGCATCGGATAATTTATTGCAATCGCGTTTACATTTTCCTAAACATCGTTTTTTTATAGGATGCTTTGATTTACCATTTTCAAGTTTTTTTGCTCTGTACGGTGATGTTCTATTTTTCTTTTAATTCTGTTCAGGGGTATATTTTCCGAGACATTTTCTTTAGCAGCAAGTAACAAAAAAATAAATAAATATAAACAATTTCGGGAACAGGCAAAATTTATATTATTATCTTATCTGTGTTTCCAGTTTCTTCTAAATTATTCTCTTGTCAAATATTTTCTTCCATATTAGTATTATCTTTCACACTATCATTTTGTGTATATAGACTACTTTGGACTACAAAAATTTCCGTAACAGAATTTTAATTGTGAATATATACAGGGCGAGTCAGTTTTTTGTTGACAAACTTTAACAGGAGATAGAACACATGTTTTTAATGTAAATTCCAATCCAGACATTTGTATTAAAATTCATGTTGAAAACTTCTTGACCGAATGGCATGTGGGTTTTCATGTGCCCATACATGCTGAAAATTTACTATACCACGACGAGTAAGACAGAGTAAAACAGGATTCATCAGTCCACAGTACGTTGGATAAGAAACCTCTACTATTTTGAATGGAGATAATATTCCGCCTACAATAAGTCTTCGTTCGGCGTCACCTGGACATAAACCTTGAACAGGTTGAAAATGATATGGGCGTCTGTGATCCCGTTTTAAAACCCGGGAAATTTTACTTTGGGAAATACCAAGAGCAACAACAGTCCGTCGAGTACTTGTTGGGTTCCTATTAAACTCACGCAATATACCCTCTCCAGTTCTATCTCGTCCACGGTTGTTCTATCGACCCTCTATGTACATCTTTCAAACCCTGGTTAACAAATCGACGGTGGATACTCACAAAAACGGAATGATGAGGTTGTCGTCTATTTGGAAATCTTCGATTCTCCCTAGCTGCGTACCTTGAATTCCCATTTGCGAACCCATTGAGGGTTGCTTTCGCTGTACAGCAAAAATAAAACGATCCCTCAACGGTAAAATAAAGTATTTTTATTGAAAACTAAGCTTGTGAAAAAGACGTGTTGTCGGTTCGAGGGTTCGCTGGAGAGTCATCTTGGCGTGGAGTCACTCGCAGAAGTACCTGGTTCTTGGCGCCAATCTGCCGGGGTCGTCTTCCGGGAACCCTGGTGCGTCCGGGCGGCGTCTGGCTGGCGCTCTTGGCGTTGTACTTAAAAATGGGTCACTTGCGAACATGTGTACCCACACCATAATTAAAATGAATGTCGGCTTGTTCGCTATTTGCAAATGTAAACGGCATCTTACACTAATTAAAAGCTGGCAAATCAAATGAAATAACTTTTTAAACTTAAAAACAATAATTAATAACAGTGAAAATATTCAAGATGAAGCAAAAGTGTTTGTAGATAAACTTGTAATAAGTCAAACTGTTGCTTCAAATATGACACTTAATATTTATTTGTTTTCCAAGGAGTATAATATTTTGTTGCAATACTGTATGTATAGTTGCAGTTGCTCGTTTCAAATGGAAATTATTTAGCAAAAAACAATGAAAATTGAAACGGAAATTGGTACATACACAAGTTTAATGAAACTTAAAAGAAACTTCTTAAAACTTTTTGGCAACTGCACAATAATGTATTCTATGTATGTAATATAACAGATTTGAACTTATAGAAGTCTTGTATTTGAGTATGGCTTGATATAACAAATGTTTATTTTGACTACATTGGAAAGAGNTGCGTTACAGAGCCGCACGGAATTTTCCCGGTCGGTTTTTCTGTCGGACGGCAGCCGAGGGTTTGAAAAAACCGTGCGGCTCCCCGGCATGGTGTAATTTAGGCACAACAGCAATTTAATAATTAAATTCCTATTTACAGTCAGTGTTAATTCTTCATGTAAGGGTTATAATGCAAGTTTCGTTTTTTGTTTCTCTTCTAGGTTCCAAAATCGCAGAATGGATGGAAACGGATTGCTCAGGAATTCGAAGAACAGTGGAATTTCCCCAACTGCGTGGGGAGCGTTGATGGTAAACACGTATCAATCCAAAAACCTCGCCATTCTGGGACCTACAATTACAATTACAAAGGTTCTTTCAGCATTGTGCTTATGGCAATTGTTGATGCAAATTATAAATTTCTGATGGTTGATGTGGGAGCAAATGGCCGAGTGTCATCGATGGTGTGCGTTGAAGAACACATTATTTTGGCGCAAGTTGTCTCAGAACCAGCTTGACATGCCTGATCTTCGTGAGTTATAATACACTCCTAATGAAAAATTTCCGTACGTCTTCATTGGAGATGAAGCATTCCAACTTCTCCCTCAATTCATGAAGCCCTACAACAGAGCTGTTTTGACGAACGAGAAAAGGATTTTCAACTATAGACTCTCCCGAGCCAGAAGAGTTGTTGAAAATGCATTTGGTATATTAACGAAGAGATTCAAAATATTTCAAAATGCCATTAAATTAGAACTACCGAAAGCTGTGAAAATTGTAATGGCATGTTGCCATTTGCACAACTACTTGTGCTCAAAGAACAGAGCCAAGTATTTGCAACTTCAGGATATTGACAGAGACGATATTGTGACTGGTGCTGGGGAATCTGGGTCATGGAGGCAAGACATTCAAGAGATGGCACAACTTCAAACAACCAAAGGCAATTCTACAGTAGAGGCAAAAAGAATAAGGGATGACTTCTGCAAATTTTTCAACACGTCTGGGTCAGTTCCATGGCAAAACAATTGCCTTGTGTAACATTACTCGTGATATACAATAATTATAAATACTGTAAAAGAAATAAAATAAAATGAAATAAAATTCTTACCTCAGAAGTTTCGGTTTGTGCGATTTCCAACTGGTCTTTTATGAAGTGCATATCATTGTAATACCAAAGCGAAGGTTCAGGGATGTCGTCTGTAGACGTCCCTGACACTTTTTTACCCTCGATGGCCTTGAACTCCCTGTTGAAGTTTGTTCTGAGAACATTAATTTTTTGTTTCAATTGTATCACACTGAAATCGGGTTTTATCTTTTTCAATGCCCCCACGATTTTTTCTAGCGCCGCACTTTTTTTATTTCTATTGAAATAATCCTTGCTCTTCACTTTCCACAATTCCGGACAATCGCGATATAATTCAATCAACAAACTGATGAATTCCCGCTCCGAGTTTTCGCGAACCTCGCTTTCCGAAGTGGACGCCATGCCTTCCACCGCTTGACTGACGCAATGCTTGATGGAANTGTTGATGCAAATTATAAATTTCTGATGGTTGATGTGGGAGCAAATGGCCGAGTGTCAGATGGTGGTGTGTTGAAGAACACATTATTTTGGCGCAAGTTGTCTCAGAACCAGCTTGACATGCCTGATCCTGGTGAGTTATCAGACACTCCTAATGAAAAAAATCCATACGTCTTCATTGGAGATGAAGCATTCCAACTTCTCCCTCAATTCATGAAGCCCTACCACAGAGCTGTTTTGACGAACGAGAAAAGGATTTTCAACTATAGACTCTCCCCAGCCAGAAGAGTTGTTGAAAATGCATTTGGTATATTAACGAAGAGATTCAAAATATTTCAAAATGCCATTAAATTAGAACCACCGAAAGCTGTGAAAATTGTAATGGCATGTTGCCATTTGCACAACTACTTGTGCTCAAAGAACAGAGCCAAGTATTTGCAACCTCAGGATATTGACAGAGACGATATTGTGACTGGTGCTGTGGAANCATTCCTCATTCCCTATTCTTAAAGAGGCCCAACACTATCAAGCGGCTTGATCAAATGCTTGAGGCTCCGATTGATGGGCGCTTCAAGCGTACTTCAATCAACACTTCAATCTTTTGATCAAAACTCTCAGTCGAAGCTGAGAAGTGGAGGAGTGTGGAGCGTATAATGGTGTCAAATGTAGAATTTGGGCTTCCTGGCCTTAACATTGGTTGCTGTGAAGGGGAGAAACCACAAAAAGAAAAAAGACGGTGGTCTAAGGACTGGTATAAAATGAGGAACCGCTTCACTCATCAACATCTCCTTAACTTTCTGAGTGGTTCGGAACCAGAGGATTATAGGAACTTTCTACGCATGGACCAAGAAAGTTTCGATAATCTACTCGATTTAGTCCGCCAAGACATCGAGAAGAAGGACCGGAGTCGGTTGCTGTAACAAAAAATACAATACAGTGAATGAAAGCTTACAAACTTAAATTACTACAAGCCTAAATTACACCATGCGTTACAGAGCCGCGCGGAATTTTCCCGGTCGGTTTTTCTGTCGGACGGCAGCCGAGGGTTTGAAAAAACCGTGCGGCTCCCCGGCATGGTGTAATTTAGGCACAACAGCAATTTAATAATTAAATTCCTATTTACAGTCAGTGTTAATTCTTCATGTAAGGGTTATAATGCAAGTTTCGTTTTTTGTTTCTCTTCTAGGTTCCAAAATCGCAGAATGGATGGAAACGGATTGCTCAGGAATTCGAAGAACAGTGGAATTTCCCCAACTGCGTGGGGAGCGTTGATGGTAAACACGTATCAATCCAAAAACCTCGCCATTCTGGGACCTACTATTACAATTACAAAGGTTCTTTCAGCATTGTGCTTATGGCAATTGTTGATGCAAATTATAAATTTCTGATGGTTGATGTGGGAGCAAATGGCCGAGTGTCATCGATGGTGTGCGTTGAAGAACACATTATTTTGGCGCAAGTTGTCTCAGAACCAGCTTGACATGCCTGATCTTCGTGAGTTATAATACACTCCTAATGAAAAATTTCCGTACGTCTTCATTGGAGATGAAGCATTCCAACTTCTCCCTCAATTCATGAAGCCCTACAACAGAGCTGTTTTGACGAACGAGAAAAGGATTTTCAACTATAGACTCTCCCGAGCCAGAAGAGTTGTTGAAAATGCATTTGGTATATTAACGAAGAGATTCAAAATATTTCAAAATGCCATTAAATTAGAACTACCGAAAGCTGTGAAAATTGTAATGGCATGTTGCCATTTGCACAACTACTTGTGCTCAAAGAACAGAGCCAAGTATTTGCAACTTCAGGATATTGACAGAGACGATATTGTGACTGGTGCTGGGGAATCTGGGTCATGGAGGCAAGACATTCAAGAGATGGCACAACTTCAAAGAACCAAAGGCAATTCTACAGTAGAGGCAAAAAGAATAAGGGATGACTTCTGCAAATTTTTCAACACGTCTGGGTCAGTTCCATGGCAAAACAATTGCCTTGTGTAACATTACTCGTGATATACAATAATTATAAATACTGTAAAAGAAATAAAATAAAATGAAATAAAATTATTACCTCAGAAGTTTCGGTTTGTGCGATTTCCAACTGGTCTTTTATGAAGTGCATATCATTGTAATACCAAAGCGAAGGTTCAGGGATATCGTCTGTAGACGTCCCTGACACTTTTTTACCCTCGATGGCCTTGAACTCCCTGTTGAAGTTTGTTCTGAGAACATTAATTTTTTGTTTCAATTGTATCACACTGAAATCGGGTTTTATCTTTTTCAATGCCCCCACGATTTTTTCTAGCGCCGCACTTTTTTTATTTCTATTGAAATAATCCTTGCTCTTCACTTTCCACAATTCCGGACAATCGCGATATAATTCGATCAACAAACTGATGAATTCCCGCTCCGAGTTTTCGCGAACCTCGCTTTCCGAAGTGGACGCCATGCCTTCCACCGCTTGACTGACGCAATGCTTGATGGAAATTGCCCTAGACTATCAAGCGGCTTGACCATCCGCTTGAGTCATTCAAACTTTTTATCAATCACCGTCAATGCTTCAAGCTTCAAACGGGTTTCTAAACTATCAATCACGCTTGATACAATCAATTTGCTCAAGCATTTGATCAAGCCGCTTGATAGTCTAGGGCCTACTTTAGAAGTACCTGCCCCTCACTATTAAAACCAGGTAAAGAGGTATCAGTTGTCGATCAGTCCTTCAGTCCTACCATATCCGTTGACAGAATACTTTCACATTATTTTGCCAGTTGGTGTATTGTGTTTTTTGAGTAATATAGTTTTACAACGGATAAAAATAGGAAACGGAATCTGGTGAGTGGATTTACTACATATTTCATATAGGTTATTTAATTTATCTCGTACGTATTTGAGAGCTCGTCACAACCAACATACGTTTTACATTTCATAGATTTTCCAGTTAATTAATTCTATCTAATTGAAGACTCTGTATTAACATTTGCAAATTATTTTGTCTATTTACTTCTGCCGCTTGACTTAATCCATTAAAGCCCACATTAATTTTTTCCAAAAATATACATAATGCCCCTTAATAGGTACTGTTGCTATACTTACCCAAAATTGCGAAATGAATTTTTAAAGTTAACAAAAAATACTGTCAGATAAATAGGGCGCTGGTCATTCATATAATAAAAATACGAGAGGAAGCTAGAACATTTATATTTAAATATACATAAACTACTTACATTAGTTAAGCTTTAACATGAAGTTTGGGGAAACAACTATTACACAAAGTTAGATTACATTTAATACAAAATGTTCTCCACTACAATTCATCATCTGGCAACGTCTTTGTTTGTCTTTTTTCCATAAAAACTGCCCTTTGCCATTATAGGTTACGTCATTAGTAATGGAAGGCAAATATGCACGAGAAAATACATTGATTCCAAAAATATTTATAATATTTATCATAACAATTAATAGTTATTGATTTTTTAAAAGAATCAGTTTCGTTAGAGACCTTCTAACTCGATAAGTTTTTTTATTTAATTTTTTTACTGTTTCATGGTACCTAATCGTAATGGTAAAATATTTTTTCAAAATTAACTTAATTAAAATAATAGCATGTCCTGTAAGGGGTTCTTCATCAAAAATGTTCACCAAAATCATTATATACAAGGTACATTTGATAAAGTATTTTTAATTAGAACTGGCAACAACTGATTTATTTTTTTATTAAATAGCTATGCCAGTAGTTTTATTAAAAAATCGAAAATAATGTTCACCTGCCTTACAAATACTGATTACAAACAGGGATGGTCTTGTTTATTGCTTATATTCCTTTCTTATCAAAAGGATGGACTATGAAACTTTACATTCAATTATACTTAAATGTTTTAAACACGTTAAGGTACTTTGTAGTTGACTCACAACAAATCCAACGATGTATGAAACTACATCTTGGACATAATCTGTTAAATTCCAAACAGCAGAATTTAAATAATTTTCTTTAGAAATTTGCTCTTTAACATTATTTTCAAAGTTTCTATTTTCAAGGGAATTCTGCAAAACGATGTTATCGTTGTTTTTTGTCAGTGGTAATATTTTAAAAGTAGCACCAAAAAAAAATATTATCCTGTGATATTAAGGTGATGAAGAAGAGTTAAGTACTTCTTTTTGATCTGTGTCAAGGTTAAAAAGAGGATTCCTACATATTATATTTTTTTACTAATAAGTGAGGTTATGTCCATATATTTATTACATAAATTAACAACAAATTACTGCCTTACATATTTTTTATTAAACATTACTTACAATAAATATAAATGTTCTTCTACAAATTCCCTACCTACTAAACCGGGGAGGGTTTTACCCTTCCCTTGGTCAGGTCAGTTCTTAGAGTCACAAATAAACTTTATTGTACGTAAAACCGTACACTACTGTCTTCTGCAAAAGAAATGATACTCGAAACAAAACATTTCACAATACACATAAATATGTCAATAAAAATGCTAATGTCTAATTTCTAGAAGCATTTATTGTACGATACTAGATTTGCCCTTATTTCCAAATATACCTACCACTAACATTTACAGCATTATTATCTACAACAGTTGTAGGTTCCTGTGTATATAATATGTTGTTAATATGTCTGCCAAAAAATAGAAGTAGGTAGATATATTGTTACTTATATTTTAAATTTAAAAACATACTTTCTCGAGTTAATACATTTTTTAGTTCTTTTCCAAACTTCTTTCTTAATACGAGCCAATAGATGGCTCTGTCATCCACTGTAAATGAATAAAATAATGTAAAAGTATACAATATACAAAGGACGTATAAATTATATTTCACAACAATTTATTTCAGTAGTACCTACCACAAAACATACAATACAGTATCTACCTTAATACCTACTTATAAAACTAAACTATCTTCTTACCTGTCCAATTCATAATAGAGTTATTGTTCATTATAACGTCCTTATAATTAATGGCTTTTTTGTCAAATAAATGAGGGTAACTTTTTATCAAATGAATAAATAACTCGCCTTCTTCCACAATCAGATATTTGTGATTCTTCATAATTATGATCCATATTTATTGTAATCTAGAAATTTTTAAATTAATGGTACCTACCATAATATGATAATGAAACAAATACAAACTCTTTATAATTTAACTGGTACGAGGAAACTAACCACATGAAACTACAGTAATATTTGTGGCTAGATCGGTCGTGATGTCGTGAAATCTGTACAAAGTCATTTAATCAAAAGACCTTGCTTGCGAGAACAATTCTCATTATTGGCACTTTTTTGTCAAACGTAGGAATTCATCCTTACTGAAATTTTCCACATTTTACATAAAGTCTTACGTTTTATGAGCATATTGTGTAAGAACCCGTTTAAATCAGATGCTGGTTTTTGTTTACGTGATACGTTATTCGCCATAAGTCTTACAGTCAGCTATTCTATAACCAGCTTTAATAAACTTTCTTTAGACATGCAATAACTGGTAATAAGTGTTGCCTTAGTTCTGTAATGGGCTACTCGTCGTAATATCAGAAGAAACACAGCTGTTGTTGTTTAACACTAATTTATTTTAATATATTACACTAGCTTATATTTTACGTAGATATTCAGGTTACAATGGAGTAGAAACGATGATCTAGTAATGTCGCGTTGATATAGACTAACTGAGTAACAACTTGATTTAGAATGAATTGGTTAGCTTGTTCGACTTAACTCATTGACTGACTGACTGACTGACTGTCTCAACTTCTCTCGTCCTCCTGGTTTTAAGCTCTAGCTATTGTTAATATTTGATAAACTTTGATAAGCAGCTTCCTGAAAGTGCTTATTGATTATTATGAATGTACAATAATTAATGTGTTTACAGTCTGAGTACATAGGAGAAGAGGATGTTTGCGGAACTATTCTAATTTAAGTAAATAATCATTAGGACTTACAGATAGTATACAAATAATATGTTTGTGCGGACGTGACCTAATGTAACTGTTTAAGATAGGATTTTATCTAACATTATACTAATTATTACGTGTTTTTCCTTATTCTGAAATACAATAATAAAATAAAATATGACTTATAATTCTAAATTAATAGTAAATGTTTTATATTTCTATATATAATTAAAATACATTACAGTTCGGCTACATGTTATGTTTTGCTGTTTAGGAGTATGGACACACATACTGAAGAAGTATAGGGGAGATGCGCTATTAAAAGAAATGGATGGATGTTCATGTAGAAACATAACTAACTTTAGTTCACTAGGAAACATTGCTTTTGTGTGCCTTACAGCTTTTTCATCATTAATATTGCAATAAGAATAGGCCTTCGTGTCTGGTGTTGACAAGGCTGTTTTGCTTTGACCCTGTCGTCACTGCAACCAAGCCATGTGTATTGGGAAATCCAAATCTCTTTGAATTTGTGAGGATAAGTCATGTCTTTTGCTTTTATGAAGATTCATAATCAGTATACTCATCTTCAATTTCGTTGGCGATTTTGGGGATACAAAACGTCAAACTATATTTGCATTACACTCTGTTAAAACACTTTTAGTAAATTATATCTTCTCACATTGCTAAATTACAAATTTCTATTGGATTCAATATCGTATCATTGGTAACTACACTTATACCATTTACTTACTTCCATATTGTGATCTAAAAACAGGAAACAGCAAATTAATGTTTTAGGTTATATAAATTTACATGATATAAATTACAGTTATAGGTTATATAATATCCCAGATTATTAATCTGGGATAATAATGATAATGATGATATGATATATGATTCACATCACAGAAGTTCACATCAGGTGGCCTTAGATCATAGATAATATGTATGGAAGGACTCACCCTTAATCTTTACGAGGTATCAGGGTCTACAGAGGGGATGGCGCAAGAGTAAAGAAAACCTACATGCTTTCGGTCCACACAACTAGATCATTTTTTACCAAGAATATTGGCGCGTATATTCTTTAAAATTGATTTTTAATATTTTTTTAGTCTATTAATTAATTAATACGTGGTTATGTGTCAAATTTGGAATGTTTTACATACGTACTTTTCACATTGAAATGTACCAGATCTGGTACAATGGTACCAGCATGGCCGAAACTAACTGATGCTAATGTTGAAGGAATTTCTCAACCAGGCTTGTTACTAAACATTTTTAATTTGTACCAACTGTTAGACGAAAAATGTACTAGAAATAAAGAAAGTGTACTGCAGATCAAGGTTACTGAAAATCTTTTAATAACGTTGACTGCAGACCAAATTATTTGACGTTACCCAATAAATCGAATAAAATGTCACTAAATTTCGATGTCCGCGAATATTATAGATTCAAATTTACGTGCAATCAGTTTGAAATTGATATGATCGATATCTAGATCAGTCGTGACAATATGTCAAATATCCCATCCTTTCTTTGTTTTACCTATTAATTTCCTAGACATGAGTAAAATTAACAGTCTGTCCCATTGTTCGACAGGTTTGCCGAGCGATTTTAAAGCTCGTCAATGACTATTAAAAACATTGAGAAACCTTCTTATTTCGCTTACCTACCCAATCATATTTTACAACGAGTAGTATATCAATATCTACTGAAGCCTTTAAATGTGTTTGTATTATTCCCTGTTTATCTTCGAACCTTTCCTCTAGCATTGCCCAAGCCATACTATAATTTTCCTCCGAAACTTTTTCCGCCTCGCCCTTTAAATATTCCAATAACCTATAAAATTTCTGGACTTTATCAAACTTTGGGTTTTTGTCTACTAACGATATAAATGTGTTTTTGAATTTATACCACCTATCGTATTCTCCACTAAATTCCGGCAAATTGTTCGGTGAAGAAAAGTTGGAGACTAGATGGGTTCAGTACCATGGCACTAGGTCTCCTTCTCTTCGTCACCTCGTCCAATATACGTCACATATTAAAAACTACTTGCTAAACAATATTAACGTTGTAGGTCGCTACTTACTTAATAATTAATTACGATAAGCTGCGCTGGACTCTTTCCTAGCCGCAGTCAATGTTTATATATTCTGTAGTACCAATTAGGTTACGAATCCAGTACAACATAAAACCACTGAAATGGTTGGTTGTACGAAATACAAGAAAAATACTCTACATATGATGAAATAAAACAAATTAATTTTAATTTTGCAACATTAAAAATATTTATTTATTACCAAACTAACAATTCGGTCGTTATTGATGGCTACTCAATTTACCACCGCCGCCAAAGCGGAGCACACTCACACCGAAGTCCCTCGGTTTTCACCAACACTTTTCTTTGTCTAATTTTCACTTTCCCGGTTCACTCACGTACACCGTAACCGAAACAAGGGTACACACCGTCCGTCTAAGCACACTGAATGTGGCGACCTCACTAGATCAAAACTTAAAGCTAAAGAGTACAATTTGGTTGCCTAACTAAAAGGAGTAAGAGCAAGGTGCCCGTTACAATGTGTATATAAAAGTTGTAATCCCCAATTCTCTGTTTGATTTCTTCTATAACTGCTGTATACAAGGAACCCACATCATTTTTACTCAACGTTCTTTCACTGGGCACATTAAATTTACAATATTTTTGAAGAAACGAACTAAGATATTGGTTATCCAATTTTGATGGAACAATTGACGCAACCATGGCACGTTAAATATATTTTAGGTTTGTTCCAACAGCTTCTTTCTGATGCGTACACGGATGCGTTAGTGAACAACCGTGTGCGCATGCCTGCTTCATGAAGTAGTACGTGAACGTGTCAGAAACGGGAGCTCTGTTGGAACGCGTTCTAGTTGATATTCAAGGCTCTGAAGAAATCCTTCATTT